>NW_027365388.1:0-117262 GCF_046119375.1 Phyllobates terribilis
GAATATTCAAAGAGAGTGAGATGCCAGCTCCTTTCATTCAGTCAGTAGCTTCAATCATTTCTGGATGTTTTTCAATGGCAAAAATCAATGAATATTGTAAATGCACAAACTGTAATTTCTCCGCATTGCAAGGTGCAATTCTGAAATTTTTGGCTTTTTCCTGCTCCTCTTAGCATGATAAAGAAGATTCAAAGAGAGTGAGATGCCAGCTCCTTTCATTCAGTCAGTAGCTTCAATCATTTCTGGACGTTTTTCAATGGCAAAAATCAATGAATATTGTAAATGCACAAACAGTAATTTCTCCGCATTGCAAGGTGCAATTCTGAAATTTTTTGCTTTTTCCTGCTCCTCTTAGCATGATAAAGAAGATTCAAAGAGAGTGAGATGCCAGCTCCTTTCATTCAGTCAGTACCTTCAATCATTTCTGGATGTTTTTCAATGGCAAAAATCAATGATTATTGTAAATGCACAAACAGTAATTTCTCCGCATTGCAAGGTGCAATTCTGAAATTTTTTGCTTTTTCCCGCTCCTCTTAGCATGATAAAGAAGATTCAAAGAGAGTGAGGTGCCAGCTCCTTTCATTCAGTCAGTAGCTTCAAACATTTCTGGTATATGAATAACATGTTTTTCAATGGCAAAAATCATTGAATATTGTAAATGCACAAACAGTAATTTCTCCGCATTGCAAGGTGCAATTCTGAAATTTTTTGATTTTTCCTGCTCCTCTTAGCATGATAAAGAAGATTCAAAGAGAGTGAGATGCCAGTTCCTTTCATTCAGTCAGTAGCTTCAATCATTTCTGGACGTTTTTCAATGGCAAAAATCAATGAATATTGTAAATGCACAAACAGTAATTTCTCCGCATTGCAAGGTGCAATTCTGAAATTTTTTGCTTTTTCCTGCTCCTCTTAGCATGATAAAGAAGATTCAAAGAGAGTGAGATGCCAGCTCCTTTCATTCAGTCAGTAGCTTCAATCATTTCTGGACGTTTTTCAATGGCAAAAATCAATGAATATTGTAAATGCACAAACAGTAATTTCTCCGCATTGCAAGGTGCAATTCTGAAATTTTTTGCTTTTTCCTGCTCCTCTTAGCATGATAAAGAAGATTCAAAGAGAGTGAGATGCCAGCTCCTTTCATTCAGTCAGTAGCTTCAAACATTTCTGGTATATGAATAACATGATGTTTTTCAATGGCAAAAATCAATGAATATTGTAAATGCACAAACAGTAATTTCTCCGCATTGCAAGGTGCAAGTCTGAAATTTTTTGCTTTTTCCTGCTCCTCTTAGCATGATAAAGAAGATTCAAAGAGAGTGAGATGCCAGCTACTTTCATTCAGTCAGTAGCTTCAATCATTTCTGGACGTTTTTCAATGGTAAAAATCAATGAATATTGTAAATGCACAAACAGTAATTTCTCCACATTGCAAGGTGCAATTCTGAAATTTTTTGCTTTTTCCTGCTCCTCTTAGCATGATAAAGAAGATTCAAAGAGAGTGAGATGCCAGCTCCTTTCATTCAGTCAGTAGCTTCAAACATTTCTGGTATATGAATAACATGATGTTTTTCAATGGCAAAAATCAATGAATATTGTAAATGCACAAACAGTAATTTCTCCGCATTGCAAGGTGCAATTCTGAAATTTTTTGCTTTTTCCTGCTCCTCTTAGCATGATAAAGAAGATTCAAAGAGAGTGAGATGCCAGCTCCTTTCATTCAGTCAGTAGCTTCAAACATTTCTGGTATATGAATAACATGATGTTTTTCAATGGCAAAAATCAATGAATATTGTAAATGCACAAAGAGTAATTTCTCCGCATTGCAAGGTGCAATTCTGAAATTTTTTGCTTTTTCCTGCTCCTCTTAGCATGATAAAGAAGATTCAAAGAGAGTGAGATGCCAGCTCCTTTCATTCAGTCAGTAGCTTCAATCATTTCTGGACGTTTTTCAATGGCAAAAATCAATGAATATTGTAAATGCACAAACAGTAATTTCTCCGCATTGCAAGGTGCAATTCTGAAATTTTTTGCTTTTTCCTGCTCCTCTTAGCATGATAAAGAAGATTCAAAGAGAGTGAGATGCCAGCTCCTTTCATTCAGTCAGTAGCTTCAATCATTTCTGGACGTTTTTCAATGGCAAAAATCAATGAATATTGTAAATGCACAAACAGTAATTTCTCCGCATTGCAAGGTGCAATTCTGAAATTTTTTGCTTTTTCCTGCTCCTCTTAGCATGATAAAGAAGATTCAAAGAGAGTGAGATGCCAGCTCCTTTCATTCAGTCAGTAGCTTCAAACATTTCTGGTATATGAATAACATGATGTTTTTCAATGGCAAAAATCAATGAATATTGTAAATGCACAAAGAGTAATTTCTCCGCATTGCAAGGTGCAATTCTGAAATTTTTTGCTTTTTCCTGCTCCTCTTAGCATGATAAAGAAGATTCAAAGAGAGTGAGATGCCAGCTCCTTTCATTCAGTCAGTAGCTTCAATCATTTCTGGACGTTTTTCAATGGCAAAAATCAATGAATATTGTAAATGCACAAACAGTAATTTCTCCGCATTGCAAGGTGCAATTCTGAAATTTTTTGCTTTTTCCTGCTCCTCTTAGCATGATAAAGAAGATTCAAAGAGAGTGAGATGCCAGCTCCTTTCATTCAGTCAGTAGCTTCAATCATTTCTGGACGTTTTTCAATGGCAAAAATCAATGAATATTGTAAATGCACAAACAGTAATTTCTCCGCATTGCAAGGTGCAATTCTGAAATTTTTTGCTTTTTCCTGCTCCTCTTAGCATGATAAAGAAGATTCAAAGAGAGTGAGATGCCAGCTCCTTTCATTCAGTCAGTAGCTACAAACATTTCTGGTATATGAATAACATGATGTTTTTCAATGGCAAAAATCAATGAATATTGTAAATGCACAAACAGTAATTTCTCCGCATTGCAAGGTGCAATTCTGAAATTTTTTGCTTTTTCCTGCTCCTCTTAGCATGATAAAGAAGATTCAAAGAGAGTGAGATGCCAGCTCCTTTCATTCAGTCAGTAGCTTCAATCATTTCTGGACGTTTTTCAATGGCAAAAATCAATGAATATTGTAAATGCACAAACAGTAATTTCTCCGCATTGCAAGGTGCAATTCTGAAATTTTTTGCTTTTTCCTGCTCCTATTAGCATGATAAAGAAGATTCAAAGAGAGTGAGATGCCAGCTCCTTTCATTCAGTCAGTAGCTTCAAACATTTCTGGTATATGAATAACATGATGTTTTTCAATGGCAAAAATCAATGAATATTGTAAATGCACAAAGAGTAATTTCTCCGCATTGCAAGGTGCAATTCTGAAATTTTTTGCTTTTTCCTGCTCCTCTTAGCATGATAAAGAAGATTCAAAGAGAGTGAGATGCCAGCTCCTTTCATTCAGTCAGTAGCTTCAATCATTTCTGGACGTTTTTCAATGGCAAAAATCAATGAATATTGTAAATGCACAAACAGTAATTTCTCCGCATTGCAAGGTGCAATTCTGAAATTTTTTGCTTTTTCCTGCTCCTCTTAGCATGATAAAGAAGATTCAAAGAGAGTGAGATGCCAGCTCCTTTCATTCAGTCAGTAGCTTCAATCATTTCTGGACGTTTTTCAATGGCAAAAATCAATGAATATTGTAAATGCACAAACAGTAATTTCTCCGCATTGCAAGGTGCAATTCTGAAATTTTTTGCTTTTTCCTGCTCCTCTTAGCATGACAAAGAAGATTCAAAGAGAGTAAGATGCCAGCTCCTTTCATTCAGTCAGTAGCTTCAATCATTTCTGGTATATGAATAACATGATGTTTTTCAATGGCAAAAATCAATGAATATTGTAAATGCACAAACAGTAATTTCTCCGCATTGCAAGGTGCAATTCTGAAATTTTTTGCTTTTTCCTGCTCCTCTTAGCATGATAAAGAAGATTCAAAGAGAGTGAGATGCCAGCTCCTTTCATTCAGTCAGTAGCTTCAATCATTTCTGGACGTTTTTCAATGGCAAAAATCAATGAATATTGTAAATGCACAAACAGTAATTTCTCCGCATTGCAAGGTGCAATTCTGAAATTTTTTGCTTTTTCCTGCTCCTCTTAGCATGATAAAGAAGATTCAAAGAGAGTGAGATGCCAGCTCCTTTCATTCAGTCAGTAGCTTCAATCATTTCTGGACGTTTTTCAATGGCAAAAATCAATGAATATTGTAAATGCACAAACAGTAATTTCTCCGCATTGCAAGGTGCAATTCTGAAATTTTTTGCTTTTTCCTGCTCCTCTTAGCATGATAAAGAAGATTCAAAGAGAGTGAGATGCCAGCTCCTTTCATTCAGTCAGTAGCTTCAAACATTTCTGGTATATGAATAATATGATGTTTTTCAATGGCAAAAATCAATGAATATTGTAAAAGCACAAACAGTAATTTCTCCGCATTGCAAGGTGCAATTCTGAAATTTTTTGCTTTTTCCTGCTCCTCTTAGCATGATAAAGAAGATTCAAAGAGAGTGAGATGCCAGCTCCTTTCATTCAGTCAGTAGCTTCAATCATTTCTGGACGTTTTTCAATGGCAAACATCAATGAATATTGTAAATGCACAAACAGTAATTTCTCCGCATTGCAAGGTGCAATTCTGAAATTTTTTGCTTTTTCCTGCTCCTCTTAGCATGATAAAGAAGATTCAAAGAGAGTGAGATGCCAGCTCCTTTCATTCAGTCAGTAGCTTCAATCATTTCTGGTATATGAATAACATGATGTTTTTCAATGGCAAAAATCAATGAATATTGTAAATGCACAAACAGTAATTTCTCCGCATTGCAAGTTGCAATTCTGAAATTTTTTGCTTTTTCCTGCTCCTCTTAGCATGATAAAGAAGATTCAAAGAGAGTGAGATGCCAGCTCCTTTCATTCAGTCAGTAGCTTCAATCATTTCTGGACGTTTTTCAATGGCAAAAATCAATGAATATTGTAAATGCACAAACAGTAATTTCTCCGCATTGCAAGGTGCAATTCTGAAATTTTTTGCTTTTTCCTGCTCCTCTTAGCATGATAAAGAAGATTCAAAGAGAGTGAGATGCCAGCTCCTTTCATTCAGTCAGTAGCTTCAATCATTTCTGGACGTTTTTCAATGGCAAAAATCAATGAATATTGTAAATGCACAAACAGTAATTTCTCCGCATTGCAAGGTGCAATTCTGAAATTTTTTGCTTTTTCCTGCTCCTCTTAGCATGATAAAGAAGATTCAAAGAGAGTGAGATGCCAGCTCCTTTCATTCAGTCAGTAGCTTCAAACATTTCTGGTATATGAATAACATGATGTTTTTCAATGGCAAAAATCAATGAATATTGTAAATGCACAAACAGTAATTTCTCCGCATTGCAAGGTGCAATTCTGAAATTTTTTGCTTTTTCCTGCTCCTCTTAGCATGATAAAGAAGATTCAAAGAGAGTGAGATGCCAGCTCCTTTCATTCAGTCAGTAGCTTCAATCATTTCTGGACGTTTTTCAATGGCAAAAATCAATGAATATTGTAAATGCACAAACAGTAATTTCTCCGCATTGCAAGGTGCAATTCTGAAATTTTTTGCTTTTTCCTGCTCCTCTTAGCATGATAAAGAAGATTCAAAGAGAGTGAGATGTCAGGTCCTTTCATTCAGTCAGTAGCTTCAAACATTTCTGGTATATGAATAACATGATGTTTTTCAATGGCAAAAATCAATGAATTTTGTAAATGCACAAACAGTAATTTCTCCGCATTGCAAGGTGCAATTCTGAAATTTTTTGCTTTTTCCTGCTCCTCTTAGCATGATAAAGAAGATTCAAAGAGAGTGAGATGCCAGTTCCTTTCATTCAGTCAGTAGCTTCAATCATTTCTGGACGTTTTTCAATGGCAAAAATCAATGAATATTGTAAATGCACAAACAGTAATTTCTCCGCATTGCAAGGTGCAATTCTGAAATTTTTTGCTTTTTCCTGCTCCTCTTAGCATGATAAAGAAGATTCAAAGAGAGTGAGATGCCAGCTCCTTTCATTCAGTCAGTAGCTTCAATCATTTCTGGTATATGAATAACATGATGTTTTTCAATGGCAAAAATCAATGAATATTGTAAATGCACAAACAGTAATTTCTCCGCATTGCAAGGTGCAATTCTGAATTTTTTTGCTTTTTCCTGCTCCTCTTAGCATGATAAAGAAGATTCAAAGAGAGTGAGATGCCAGCTCCTTTCATTCAGTCAGTAGCTTCAATCATTTCTGGACGTTTTTCAATGGCAAAAATCAATGAATATTGTAAATGCACAAACAGTAATTTCTCCGCATTGCAAGGTGCAATTCTGAAATTTTTTGCTTTTTCCTGCTCCTCTTAGCATGATAAACAAGATTCAAAGAGAGTGAGATGCCAGCTCCTTTCATTCAGTCAGTAGCTTCAATCATTTCTGGACGTTTTTCAATGGCAAAAATCAATGAATATTGTAAATGCACAAACAGTAATTTCTCCGCATTGCAAGGTGCAATTCTGAAATTTTTTGCTTTTTCCTGCTCCTCTTAGCATGATAAAGAAGATTCAAAGAGAGTGAGATGCCAGCTCCTTTCATTCAGTCAGTAGCTTCAAACATTTCTGGTATATGAATAACATGATGTTTTTCAATGGCAAAAATCAATGAATATTGTAAATGCACAAACAGTAATTTCTCCGCATTGCAAGGTGCAAGTCTGAAATTTTTTGCTTTTTCCTGCTCCTCTTAGCATGATAAAGAAGATTCAAAGAGAGTGAGATGCCAGCTACTTTCATTCAGTCAGTAGCTTCAATCATTTCTGGACGTTTTTCAATGGTAAAAATCAATGAATATTGTAAATGCACAAACAGTAATTTCTCCACATTGCAAGGTGCAATTCTGAAATTTTTTGCTTTTTCCTGCTCCTCTTAGCATGATAAAGAAGATTCAAAGAGAGTGAGATGCCAGCTACTTTCATTCAGTCAGTAGCTTCAATCATTTCTGGTATATGAATAACATGATGTTTTTCAATGGCAAAAATCAATGAATTTTGTAAATGCACAAACAGTAATTTCTCCGCATTGCAAGGTGCAATTCTGAAATTTTTTGCTTTTTCCTGCTCCTCTTAGCATGATAAAGAAGATTCAAAGAGAGTGAGATGCCAGTTCCTTTCATTCAGTCAGTAGCTTCAATCATTTCTGGACGTTTTTCAATGGCAAAAATCAATGAATATTGTAAATGCACAAACAGTAATTTCTCCGCATTGCAAGGTGCAATTCTGAAATTTTTTGCTTTTTCCTGCTCCTCTTAGCATGATAAAGAAGATTCAAAGAGAGTGAGATGCCAGCTCCTTTCATTCAGTCAGTAGCTTCAATCATTTCTGGTATATGAATAACATGATGTTTTTCAATGGCAAAAATCAATGAATATTGTAAATGCACAAACAGTAATTTCTCCGCATTGCAAGGTGCAATTCTGAAATTTTTTGCTTTTTCCTGCTCCTCTTAGCATGATAAAGAAGATTCAAAGAGAGTGAGATGCCAGCTCCTTTCATTCAGTCAGTAGCTTCAATCATTTCTGGACGTTTTTCAATGGCAAAAATCAATGAATATTGTAAATGCACAAACAGTAATTTCTCCGCATTGCAAGGTGCAATTCTGAAATTTTTTGCTTTTTCCTGCTCCTCTTAGCATGATAAAGAAGATTCAAAGAGAGTGAGATGCCAGCTCCTTTCATTCAGTCAGTAGCTTCAATCATTTCTGGTATATGAATAACATGATGTTTTTCAATGGCAAAAATCAATGAATATTGTAAATGCACAAACAGTAATTTCTCCGCATTGCAAGGTGCAATTCTGAATTTTTTTGCTTTTTCCTGCTCCTCTTAGCATGATAAAGAAGATTCAAAGAGAGTGAGATGCCAGCTCCTTTCATTCAGTCAGTAGCTTCAATCATTTCTGGACGTTTTTCAATGGCAAAAATCAATGAATATTGTAAATGCACAAACAGTAATTTCTCCGCATTGCAAGGTGCAATTCTGAAATTTTTTGCTTTTTCCTGCTCCTCTTAGCATGATAAACAAGATTCAAAGAGAGTGAGATGCCAGCTCCTTTCATTCAGTCAGTAGCTTCAAACATTTCTGGTATATGAATAACATGATGTTTTTCAATGGCAAAAATCAATGAATATTGTAAATTCACAAACAGTAATTTCTCCGCATTGCAAGGTGCAAGTCTGAAATTTTTTGCTTTTTCCTGCTCCTCTTAGCATGATAAAGAAGATTCAAAGAGAGTGAGATGCCAGCTACTTTCATTCAGTCAGTAGCTTCAATCATTTCTGGACGTTTTTCAATGGTAAAAATCAATGAATATTGTAAATGCACAAACAGTAATTTCTCCACATTGCAAGGTGCAATTCTGAAATTTTTTGCTTTTTCCTGCTCCTCTTAGCATGATAAAGAAGATTCAAAGAGAGTGAGATGCCAGCTCCTTTCATTCAGTCAGTAGCTTCAATCATTTCTGGTATATGAATAACATGATGTTTTTCAATGGCAAAAATCAATGAATATTGTAAATGCACAAACAGTAATTTCTCCGCATTGCAAGGTGCAATTCTGAAATTTTTTGCTTTTTCCTGCTCCTCTTAGCATGATAAAGAAGATTCAAAGAGAGTGAGATGCCAGCTCCTTTCATTCAGTCAGTAGCTTCAATCATTTCTGGACGTTTTTCAATGGCAAAAATCAATGAATATTGTAAATGCACAAACAGTAATTTCTCCGCATTGCAAGGTGCAATTCTGAAATTTTTTGCTTTTTCCTGCTCCTCTTAGCATGATAAAGAAGATTCAAAGAGAGTGAGATGTCAGCTCCTTTCATTCAGTCAGTAGCTTCAAACATTTCTGGTATATGAATAACATGATGTTTTTCAATGGCAAAAATCAATGAATTTTGTAAATGCACAAACAGTAATTTCTCCGCATTGCAAGGTGCAATTCTGAAATTTTTTGCTTTTTCCTGCTCCTCTTAGCATGATGAAGATTCAAAGAGAGTGAGATGCCAGTTCCTTTCATTCAGTCAGTAGCTTCAATCATTTCTGGACGTTTTTCAATGGCAAAAATCAATGAATATTGTAAATGCACAAACAGTAATTTCTCCGCATTGCAAGGTGCAATTCTGAAATTTTTTGCTTTTTCCTGCTCCTCTTAGCATGATAAAGAAGATTCAAAGAGAGTGAGATGCCAGCTCCTTTCATTCAGTCAGTAGCTTCAATCATTTCTGGTATATGAATAACATGATGTTTTTCAATGGCAAAAATCAATGAATATTGTAAATGCACAAACAGTAATTTCTCCGCATTGCAAGGTGCAATTCTGAAATTTTTTGCTTTTTCCTGCTCCTCTTAGCATGATAAAGAAGATTCAAAGAGAGTGAGATGCCAGCTCCTTTCATTCAGTCAGTAGCTTCAATCATTTCTGGACGTTTTTCAATGGCAAAAATCAATGAATATTGTAAATGCACAAACAGTAATTTCTCCGCATTGCAAGGTGCAATTCTGAAATTTTTTGCTTTTTCCTGCTCCTCTTAGCATGATAAAGAAGATTCAAAGAGAGTGAGATGCCAGCTCCTTTCATTCAGTCAGTAGCTTCAATCATTTCTGGTATATGAATAACATGATGTTTTTCAATGGCAAAAATCAATGAATATTGTAAATGCACAAACAGTAATTTCTCCGCATTGCAAGGTGCAATTCTGAATTTTTTTGCTTTTTCCTGCTCCTCTTAGCATGATAAAGAAGATTCAAAGAGAGTGAGATGCCAGCTCCTTTCATTCAGTCAGTAGCTTCAATCATTTCTGGACGTTTTTCAATGGCAAAAATCAATGAATATTGTAAATGCACAAACAGTAATTTCTCCGCATTGCAAGGTGCAATTCTGAAATTTTTTGCTTTTTCCTGCTCCTCTTAGCATGATAAACAAGATTCAAAGAGAGTGAGATGCCAGCTCCTTTCATTCAGTCAGTAGCTTCAAACATTTCTGGTATATGAATAACATGATGTTTTTCAATGGCAAAAATCAATGAATATTGTAAATTCACAAACAGTAATTTCTCCGCATTGCAAGGTGCAAGTCTGAAATTTTTTGCTTTTTCCTGCTCCTCTTAGCATGATAAAGAAGATTCAAAGAGAGTGAGATGCCAGCTACTTTCATTCAGTCAGTAGCTTCAATCATTTCTGGACGTTTTTCAATGGTAAAAATCAATGAATATTGTAAATGCACAAACAGTAATTTCTCCACATTGCAAGGTGCAATTCTGAAATTTTTTGCTTTTTCCTGCTCCTCTTAGCATGATAAAGAAGATTCAAAGAGAGTGAGATGCCAGCTCCTTTCATTCAGTCAGTAGCTTCAATCATTTCTGGTATATGAATAACATGATGTTTTTCAATGGCAAAAATCAATGAATATTGTAAATGCACAAACAGTAATTTCTCCGCATTGCAAGGTGCAATTCTGAAATTTTTTGCTTTTTCCTGCTCCTCTTAGCATGATAAAGAAGATTCAAAGAGAGTGAGATGCCAGCTCCTTTCATTCAGTCAGTAGCTTCAATCATTTCTGGTATATGAATAACATGATGTTTTTCAATGGCAAAAATCAATGAATATTGTAAATGCACAAACAGTAATTTCTCCGCATTGCAAGGTGCAATTCTGAAATTTTTTGCTTTTTCCTGCTCCTCTTAGCATGATAAAGAAGATTCAAAGAGAGTGAGATGCCAGCTCCTTTCATTCAGTCAGTAGCTTCAATCATTTCTGGACGTTTTTCAATGGCAAAAATCAATGAATATTGTAAATGCACAAACAGTAATTTCTCCGCATTGCAAGGTGCAATTCTGAAATTTTTTGCTTTTTCCTGCTCCTCTTAGCATGATAAAGAAGATTCAAAGAGAGTGAGATGCCAGCTCCTTTCATTCAGTCAGTAGCTTCAATCATTTCTGGACGTTTTTCAATGGCAAAAATCAATGAATATTGTAAATGCACAAACAGTAATTTCTCCGCATTGCAAGGTGCAATTCTGAAATTTTTTGCTTTTTCCTGCTCCTCTTAGCATGATAAAGAAGATTCAAAGAGAGTGAGATGCCAGCTCCTTTCATTCAGTCAGTAGCTTCAAACATTTCTGGTATATGAATAACATGATGTTTTTCAATGGCAAAAATCAATGAATATTGTAAATGCACAAACAGTAATTTCTCCGCATTGCAAGGTGCAATTCTGAAATTTTTTGCTTTTTCCTGCTCCTCTTAGCATGATAAAGAAGATTCAAAGAGAGTGAGATGCCAGCTCCTTTCATTCAGTCAGTAGCTTCAATCATTTCTGGACGTTTTTCAATGGCAAAAATCAATGAATATTGTAAATGCACAAACAGTAATTTCTCCGCATTGCAAGGTGCAATTCTGAAATTTTTTGCTTTTTCCTGCTCCTCTTAGCATGATAAAGAAGATTCAAAGAGAGTGAGATGTCAGGTCCTTTCATTCAGTCAGTAGCTTCAAACATTTCTGGTATATGAATAACATGATGTTTTTCAATGGCAAAAATCAATGAATTTTGTAAATGCACAAACAGTAATTTCTCCGCATTGCAAGGTGCAATTCTGAAATTTTTTGCTTTTTCCTGCTCCTCTTAGCATGATAAAGAAGATTCAAAGAGAGTGAGATGCCAGTTCCTTTCATTCAGTCAGTAGCTTCAATCATTTCTGGACGTTTTTCAATGGCAAAAATCAATGAATATTGTAAATGCACAAACAGTAATTTCTCCGCATTGCAAGGTGCAATTCTGAAATTTTTTGCTTTTTCCTGCTCCTCTTAGCATGATAAAGAAGATTCAAAGAGAGTGAGATGCCAGCTCCTTTCATTCAGTCAGTAGCTTCAATCATTTCTGGTATATGAATAACATGATGTTTTTCAATGGCAAAAATCAATGAATATTGTAAATGCACAAACAGTAATTTCTCCGCATTGCAAGGTGCAATTCTGAATTTTTTTGCTTTTTCCTGCTCCTCTTAGCATGATAAAGAAGATTCAAAGAGAGTGAGATGCCAGCTCCTTTCATTCAGTCAGTAGCTTCAATCATTTCTGGACGTTTTTCAATGGCAAAAATCAATGAATATTGTAAATGCACAAACAGTAATTTCTCCGCATTGCAAGGTGCAATTCTGAAATTTTTTGCTTTTTCCTGCTCCTCTTAGCATGATAAACAAGATTCAAAGAGAGTGAGATGCCAGCTCCTTTCATTCAGTCAGTAGCTTCAATCATTTCTGGACGTTTTTCAATGGCAAAAATCAATGAATATTGTAAATGCACAAACAGTAATTTCTCCGCATTGCAAGGTGCAATTCTGAAATTTTTTGCTTTTTCCTGCTCCTCTTAGCATGATAAAGAAGATTCAAAGAGAGTGAGATGCCAGCTCCTTTCATTCAGTCAGTAGCTTCAAACATTTCTGGTATATGAATAACATGATGTTTTTCAATGGCAAAAATCAATGAATATTGTAAATGCACAAACAGTAATTTCTCCGCATTGCAAGGTGCAAGTCTGAAATTTTTTGCTTTTTCCTGCTCCTCTTAGCATGATAAAGAAGATTCAAAGAGAGTGAGATGCCAGCTACTTTCATTCAGTCAGTAGCTTCAATCATTTCTGGACGTTTTTCAATGGTAAAAATCAATGAATATTGTAAATGCACAAACAGTAATTTCTCCACATTGCAAGGTGCAATTCTGAAATTTTTTGCTTTTTCCTGCTCCTCTTAGCATGATAAAGAAGATTCAAAGAGAGTGAGATGCCAGCTACTTTCATTCAGTCAGTAGCTTCAATCATTTCTGGTATATGAATAACATGATGTTTTTCAATGGCAAAAATCAATGAATTTTGTAAATGCACAAACAGTAATTTCTCCGCATTGCAAGGTGCAATTCTGAAATTTTTTGCTTTTTCCTGCTCCTCTTAGCATGATAAAGAAGATTCAAAGAGAGTGAGATGCCAGTTCCTTTCATTCAGTCAGTAGCTTCAATCATTTCTGGACGTTTTTCAATGGCAAAAATCAATGAATATTGTAAATGCACAAACAGTAATTTCTCCGCATTGCAAGGTGCAATTCTGAAATTTTTTGCTTTTTCCTGCTCCTCTTAGCATGATAAAGAAGATTCAAAGAGAGTGAGATGCCAGCTCCTTTCATTCAGTCAGTAGCTTCAATCATTTCTGGTATATGAATAACATGATGTTTTTCAATGGCAAAAATCAATGAATATTGTAAATGCACAAACAGTAATTTCTCCGCATTGCAAGGTGCAATTCTGAAATTTTTTGCTTTTTCCTGCTCCTCTTAGCATGATAAAGAAGATTCAAAGAGAGTGAGATGCCAGCTCCTTTCATTCAGTCAGTAGCTTCAATCATTTCTGGACGTTTTTCAATGGCAAAAATCAATGAATATTGTAAATGCACAAACAGTAATTTCTCCGCATTGCAAGGTGCAATTCTGAAATTTTTTGCTTTTTCCTGCTCCTCTTAGCATGATAAAGAAGATTCAAAGAGAGTGAGATGCCAGCTCCTTTCATTCAGTCAGTAGCTTCAATCATTTCTGGTATATGAATAACATGATGTTTTTCAATGGCAAAAATCAATGAATATTGTAAATGCACAAACAGTAATTTCTCCGCATTGCAAGGTGCAATTCTGAATTTTTTTGCTTTTTCCTGCTCCTCTTAGCATGATAAAGAAGATTCAAAGAGAGTGAGATGCCAGCTCCTTTCATTCAGTCAGTAGCTTCAATCATTTCTGGACGTTTTTCAATGGCAAAAATCAATGAATATTGTAAATGCACAAACAGTAATTTCTCCGCATTGCAAGGTGCAATTCTGAAATTTTTTGCTTTTTCCTGCTCCTCTTAGCATGATAAACAAGATTCAAAGAGAGTGAGATGCCAGCTCCTTTCATTCAGTCAGTAGCTTCAAACATTTCTGGTATATGAATAACATGATGTTTTTCAATGGCAAAAATCAATGAATATTGTAAATTCACAAACAGTAATTTCTCCGCATTGCAAGGTGCAAGTCTGAAATTTTTTGCTTTTTCCTGCTCCTCTTAGCATGATAAAGAAGATTCAAAGAGAGTGAGATGCCAGCTACTTTCATTCAGTCAGTAGCTTCAATCATTTCTGGACGTTTTTCAATGGTAAAAATCAATGAATATTGTAAATGCACAAACAGTAATTTCTCCACATTGCAAGGTGCAATTCTGAAATTTTTTGCTTTTTCCTGCTCCTCTTAGCATGATAAAGAAGATTCAAAGAGAGTGAGATGCCAGCTCCTTTCATTCAGTCAGTAGCTTCAATCATTTCTGGTATATGAATAACATGATGTTTTTCAATGGCAAAAATCAATGAATATTGTAAATGCACAAACAGTAATTTCTCCGCATTGCAAGGTGCAATTCTGAAATTTTTTGCTTTTTCCTGCTCCTCTTAGCATGATAAAGAAGATTCAAAGAGAGTGAGATGCCAGCTCCTTTCATTCAGTCAGTAGCTTCAATCATTTCTGGACGTTTTTCAATGGCAAAAATCAATGAATATTGTAAATGCACAAACAGTAATTTCTCCGCATTGCAAGGTGCAATTCTGAAATTTTTTGCTTTTTCCTGCTCCTCTTAGCATGATAAAGAAGATTCAAAGAGAGTGAGATGTCAGCTCCTTTCATTCAGTCAGTAGCTTCAAACATTTCTGGTATATGAATAACATGATGTTTTTCAATGGCAAAAATCAATGAATTTTGTAAATGCACAAACAGTAATTTCTCCGCATTGCAAGGTGCAATTCTGAAATTTTTTGCTTTTTCCTGCTCCTCTTAGCATGATGAAGATTCAAAGAGAGTGAGATGCCAGTTCCTTTCATTCAGTCAGTAGCTTCAATCATTTCTGGACGTTTTTCAATGGCAAAAATCAATGAATATTGTAAATGCACAAACAGTAATTTCTCCGCATTGCAAGGTGCAATTCTGAAATTTTTTGCTTTTTCCTGCTCCTCTTAGCATGATAAAGAAGATTCAAAGAGAGTGAGATGCCAGCTCCTTTCATTCAGTCAGTAGCTTCAATCATTTCTGGTATATGAATAACATGATGTTTTTCAATGGCAAAAATCAATGAATATTGTAAATGCACAAACAGTAATTTCTCCGCATTGCAAGGTGCAATTCTGAAATTTTTTGCTTTTTCCTGCTCCTCTTAGCATGATAAAGAAGATTCAAAGAGAGTGAGATGCCAGCTCCTTTCATTCAGTCAGTAGCTTCAATCATTTCTGGACGTTTTTCAATGGCAAAAATCAATGAATATTGTAAATGCACAAACAGTAATTTCTCCGCATTGCAAGGTGCAATTCTGAAATTTTTTGCTTTTTCCTGCTCCTCTTAGCATGATAAAGAAGATTCAAAGAGAGTGAGATGCCAGCTCCTTTCATTCAGTCAGTAGCTTCAATCATTTCTGGTATATGAATAACATGATGTTTTTCAATGGCAAAAATCAATGAATATTGTAAATGCACAAACAGTAATTTCTCCGCATTGCAAGGTGCAATTCTGAATTTTTTTGCTTTTTCCTGCTCCTCTTAGCATGATAAAGAAGATTCAAAGAGAGTGAGATGCCAGCTCCTTTCATTCAGTCAGTAGCTTCAATCATTTCTGGACGTTTTTCAATGGCAAAAATCAATGAATATTGTAAATGCACAAACAGTAATTTCTCCGCATTGCAAGGTGCAATTCTGAAATTTTTTGCTTTTTCCTGCTCCTCTTAGCATGATAAACAAGATTCAAAGAGAGTGAGATGCCAGCTCCTTTCATTCAGTCAGTAGCTTCAAACATTTCTGGTATATGAATAACATGATGTTTTTCAATGGCAAAAATCAATGAATATTGTAAATTCACAAACAGTAATTTCTCCGCATTGCAAGGTGCAAGTCTGAAATTTTTTGCTTTTTCCTGCTCCTCTTAGCATGATAAAGAAGATTCAAAGAGAGTGAGATGCCAGCTACTTTCATTCAGTCAGTAGCTTCAATCATTTCTGGACGTTTTTCAATGGTAAAAATCAATGAATATTGTAAATGCACAAACAGTAATTTCTCCACATTGCAAGGTGCAATTCTGAAATTTTTTGCTTTTTCCTGCTCCTCTTAGCATGATAAAGAAGATTCAAAGAGAGTGAGATGCCAGCTCCTTTCATTCAGTCAGTAGCTTCAATCATTTCTGGTATATGAATAACATGATGTTTTTCAATGGCAAAAATCAATGAATATTGTAAATGCACAAACAGTAATTTCTCCGCATTGCAAGGTGCAATTCTGAAATTTTTTGCTTTTTCCTGCTCCTCTTAGCATGATAAAGAAGATTCAAAGAGAGTGAGATGCCAGCTCCTTTCATTCAGTCAGTAGCTTCAATCATTTCTGGACGTTTTTCAATGGCAAAAATCAATGAATATTGTAAATGCACAAACAGTAATTTCTCCGCATTGCAAGGTGCAATTCTGAAATTTTTTGCTTTTTCCTGCTCCTCTTAGCATGATAAAGAAGATTCAAAGAGAGTGAGATGTCAGCTCCTTTCATTCAGTCAGTAGCTTCAAACATTTCTGGTATATGAATAACATGATGTTTTTCAATGGCAAAAATCAATGAATTTTGTAAATGCACAAACAGTAATTTCTCCGCATTGCAAGGTGCAATTCTGAAATTTTTTGCTTTTTCCTGCTCCTCTTAGCATGATGAAGATTCAAAGAGAGTGAGATGCCAGTTCCTTTCATTCAGTCAGTAGCTTCAATCATTTCTGGACGTTTTTCAATGGCAAAAATCAATGAATATTGTAAATGCACAAACAGTAATTTCTCCGCATTGCAAGGTGCAATTCTGAAATTTTTTGCTTTTTCCTGCTCCTCTTAGCATGATAAAGAAGATTCAAAGAGAGTGAGATGCCAGCTCCTTTCATTCAGTCAGTAGCTTCAATCATTTCTGGTATATGAATAACATGATGTTTTTCAATGGCAAAAATCAATGAATATTGTAAATGCACAAACAGTAATTTCTCCGCATTGCAAGGTGCAATTCTGAAATTTTTTGCTTTTTCCTGCTCCTCTTAGCATGATAAAGAAGATTCAAAGAGAGTGAGATGCCAGCTCCTTTCATTCAGTCAGTAGCTTCAATCATTTCTGGACGTTTTTCAATGGCAAAAATCAATGAATATTGTAAATGCACAAACAGTAATTTCTCCGCATTGCAAGGTGCAATTCTGAAATTTTTTGCTTTTTCCTGCTCCTCTTAGCATGATAAAGAAGATTCAAAGAGAGTGAGATGCCAGCTCCTTTCATTCAGTCAGTAGCTTCAATCATTTCTGGACGTTTTTCAATGGCAAAAATCAATGAATATTGTAAATGCACAAACAGTAATTTCTCCGCATTGCAAGGTGCAATTCTGAAATTTTTTGCTTTTTCCTGCTCCTCTTAGCATGATAAAGAAGATTCAAAGAGAGTGAGATGTCAGCTCCTTTCATTCAGTCAGTAGCTTCAAACATTTCTGGTATATGAATAACATGATGTTTTTCAATGGCAAAAATCAATGAATTTTGTAAATGCACAAACAGTAATTTCTCCGCATTGCAAGGTGCAATTCTGAAATTTTTTGCTTTTTCCTGCTCCTCTTAGCATGATAAAGAAGATTCAAAGAGAGTGAGATGCCAGTTCCTTTCATTCAGTCAGTAGCTTCAATCATTTCTGGACGTTTTTCAATGGCAAAAATCAATGAATATTGTAAATGCACAAACAGTAATTTCTCCGCATTGCAAGGTGCAATTCTGAAATTTTTTGCTTTTTCCTGCTCCTCTTAGCATGATAAAGAAGATTCAAAGAGAGTGAGATGCCAGCTCCTTTCATTCAGTCAGTAGCTTCAATCATTTCTGGTATATGAATAACATGATGTTTTTCAATGGCAAAAATCAATGAATATTGTAAATGCACAAACAGTAATTTCTCCGCATTGCAAGGTGCAATTCTGAAATTTTTTGCTTTTTCCTGCTCCTCTTAGCATGATAAAGAAGATTCAAAGAGAGTGAGATGCCAGCTACTTTCATTCAGTCAGTAGCTTCAATCATTTCTGGACGTTTTTCAATGGTAAAAATCAATGAATATTGTAAATGCACAAACAGTAATTTCTCCACATTGCAAGGTGCAATTCTGAAATTTTTTGCTTTTTCCTGCTCCTCTTAGCATGATAAAGAAGATTCAAAGAGAGTGAGATGCCAGCTCCTTTCATTCAGTCAGTAGCTTCAAACATTTCTGGTATATGAATAACATGATGTTTTTCAATGGCAAAAATCAATGAATATTGTAAATGCACAAACAGTAATTTCTCTGCATTGCAAGGTGCAATTCTGAAATTTTTTGCTTTTTCCTGCTCCTCTTAGCATGATAAAGAAGATTCAAAGAGAGTGAGATGCCAGCTACTTTCATTCAGTCAGTAGCTTCAATCATTTCTGGACGTTTTTCAATGGTAAAAATCAATGAATATTGTAAATGCACAAACAGTAATTTCTCCACATTGCAAGGTGCAATTCTGAAATTTTTTGCTTTTTCCTGCTCCTCTTAGCATGATAAAGAAGATTCAGAGAGTGAGATGCCAGCTCCTTTCATTCAGTCAGTAGCTTCAAACATTTCTGGTATATGAATAACATGATGTTTTTCAATGGCAAAAATCAATGAATATTGTAAATGCACAAACAGTAATTTCTCCGCATTGCAAGGTGCAATTCTGAAATTTTTTGCTTTTTCCTGCTCCTCTTAGCATGATAAAGAAGATTCAAAGAGAGTGAGATGCCAGCTCCTTTCATTCAGTCAGTAGCTTCAAACATTTCTGGTATATGAATAACATGATGTTTTTCAATGGCAAAAATCAATGAATATTGTAAATGCACAAACAGTAATTTCTCCGCATTGCAAGGTGCAATTCTGAAATTTTTTGCTTTTTCCTGCTCCTCTTAGCATGATAAAGAATATTCAAAGAGAGTGAGATGCCAGCTCCTTTCATTCAGTCAGTAGCTTCAATCATTTCTGGATGTTTTTCAATGGCAAAAATCAATGAATATTGTAAATGCACAAACTGTAATTTCTCCGCATTGCAAGGTGCAATTCTGAAATTTTTGGCTTTTTCCTGCTCCTCTTAGCATGATAAAGAAGATTCAAAGAGAGTGAGATGCCAGCTCCTTTCATTCAGTCAGTAGCTTCAATCATTTCTGGACGTTTTTCAATGGCAAAAATCAATGAATATTGTAAATGCACAAACAGTAATTTCTCCGCATTGCAAAGTGCAATTCTGAAATTTTTTGCTTTTTCCTGCTCCTCTTAGCATGATAAAGAAGATTCAAAGAGAGTGAGATGCCAGCTCCTTTCATTCAGTCAGTACCTTCAATCATTTCTGGATGTTTTTCAATGGCAAAAATCAATGAATATTGTAAATGCACAAACAGTAATTTCTCCGCATTGCAAGGTGCAATTCTGAAATTTTTTGCTTTTTCCCGCTCCTCTTAGCATGATAAAGAAGTTTCAAAGAGAGTGAGGTGCCAGCTCCTTTCATTCAGTCAGTAGCTTCAAACATTTCTGGTATATGAATAACATGTTTTTCAATGGCAAAAATCATTGAATATTGTAAATGCACAAACAGTAATTTCTCCGCATTGCAAGGTGCAATTCTGAAATTTTTTGATTTTTCCTGCTCCTCTTAGCATGATAAAGAAGATTCAAAGAGAGTGAGATGCCAGCTCCTTTCATTCAGTCAGTAGCTTCAATCATTTCTGGACGTTTTTCAATGGCAAAAATCAATGAATATTGTAAATGCACAAACAGTAATTTCTCCGCATTGCAAGGTGCAATTCTGAAATTTTTTGCTTTTTCCTGCTCCTCTTAGCATGATAAAGAAGATTCAAAGAGAGTGAGATGCCAGCTCCTTTCATTCAGTCAGTAGCTTCAATCATTTCTGGACGTTTTTCAATGGCAAAAATCAATGAATATTGTAAATGCACAAACAGTAATTTCTCCGCATTGCAAGGTGCAATTCTGAAATTTTTTGCTTTTTCCTGCTCCTCTTAGCATGATAAAGAAGATTCAAAGAGAGTGAGATGCCAGCTCCTTTCATTCAGTCAGTAGCTTCAATCATTTCTGGTATATGAATAACATGATGTTTTTCAATGGCAAAAATCAATGAATATTGTAAATGCACAAACAGTAATTTCTCCGCATTGCAAGTTGCAATTCTGAAATTTTTTGCTTTTTCCTGCTCCTCTTAGCATGATAAAGAAGATTCAAAGAGAGTGAGATGCCAGCTCCTTTCATTCAGTCAGTAGCTTCAATCATTTCTGGACGTTTTTCAATGGCAAAAATCAATGAATATTGTAAA
This sequence comes from Phyllobates terribilis, assembly GCF_046119375.1. Lineage (NCBI taxonomy): Eukaryota > Metazoa > Chordata > Amphibia > Anura > Dendrobatidae > Phyllobates > Phyllobates terribilis. Next base: position 20,461 of record NW_027365388.1, read on the forward strand.
TGCACAAACAGTAATTTCTCCGCATTGCAAGGTGCAATTCTGAAATTTTTTGCTTTTTCCTGCTCCTCTTAGCATGATAAAGAAGATTCAAAGAGAGTGAGATGCCAGCTCCTTTCATTCAGTCAGTAGCTTCAATCATTTCTGGACGTTTTTCAATGGCAAAAATCAATGAATATTGTAAATGCACAAACAGTAATTTCTCCGCATTGCAAGGTGCAATTCTGAAATTTTTTGCTTTTTCCTGCTCCTCTTAGCATGATAAAGAAGATTCAAAGAGAGTGAGATGCCAGCTCCTTTCATTCAGTCAGTAGCTTCAAACATTTCTGGTATATGAATAACATGATGTTTTTCAATGGCAAAAATCAATGAATATTGTAAATGCACAAACAGTAATTTCTCCGCATTGCAAGGTGCAATTCTGAAATTTTTTGCTTTTTCCTGCTCCTCTTAGCATGATAAAGAAGATTCAAAGAGAGTGAGATGCCAGCTCCTTTCATTCAGTCAGTAGCTTCAATCATTTCTGGACGTTTTTCAATGGCAAAAATCAATGAATATTGTAAATGCACAAACAGTAATTTCTCCGCATTGCAAGGTGCAATTCTGAAATTTTTTGCTTTTTCCTGCTCCTCTTAGCATGATAAAGAAGATTCAAAGAGAGTGAGATGTCAGCTCCTTTCATTCAGTCAGTAGCTTCAAACATTTCTGGTATATGAATAACATGATGTTTTTCAATGGCAAAAATCAATGAATTTTGTAAATGCACAAACAGTAATTTCTCCGCATTGCAAGGTGCAATTCTGAAATTTTTTGCTTTTTCCTGCTCCTCTTAGCATGATAAAGAAGATTCAAAGAGAGTGAGATGCCAGTTCCTTTCATTCAGTCAGTAGCTTCAATCATTTCTGGACGTTTTTCAATGGCAAAAATCAATGAATATTGTAAATGCACAAACAGTAATTTCTCCGCATTGCAAGGTGCAATTCTGAAATTTTTTGCTTTTTCCTGCTCCTCTTAGCATGATAAAGAAGATTCAAAGAGAGTGAGATGCCAGCTCCTTTCATTCAGTCAGTAGCTTCAATCATTTCTGGTATATGAATAACATGATGTTTTTCAATGGCAAAAATCAATGAATATTGTAAATGCACAAACAGTAATTTCTCCGCATTGCAAGGTGCAATTCTGAATTTTTTTGCTTTTTCCTGCTCCTCTTAGCATGATAAAGAAGATTCAAAGAGAGTGAGATGCCAGCTCCTTTCATTCAGTCAGTAGCTTCAATCATTTCTGGACGTTTTTCAATGGCAAAAATCAATGAATATTGTAAATGCACAAACAGTAATTTCTCCGCATTGCAAGGTGCAATTCTGAAATTTTTTGCTTTTTCCTGCTCCTCTTAGCATGATAAACAAGATTCAAAGAGAGTGAGATGCCAGCTCCTTTCATTCAGTCAGTAGCTTCAATCATTTCTGGACGTTTTTCAATGGCAAAAATCAATGAATATTGTAAATGCACAAACAGTAATTTCTCCGCATTGCAAGGTGCAATTCTGAAATTTTTTGCTTTTTCCTGCTCCTCTTAGCATGATAAAGAAGATTCAAAGAGAGTGAGATGCCAGCTCCTTTCATTCAGTCAGTAGCTTCAAACATTTCTGGTATATGAATAACATGATGTTTTTCAATGGCAAAAATCAATGAATATTGTAAATGCACAAACAGTAATTTCTCCGCATTGCAAGGTGCAATTCTGAAATTTTTTGCTTTTTCCTGCTCCTCTTAGCATGATAAAGAAGATTCAAAGAGAGTGAGATGCCAGCTCCTTTCATTCAGTCAGTAGCTTCAATCATTTCTGGACGTTTTTCAATGGCAAAAATCAATGAATATTGTAAATGCACAAACAGTAATTTCTCCGCATTGCAAGGTGCAATTCTGAAATTTTTTGCTTTTTCCTGCTCCTCTTAGCATGATAAAGAAGATTCAAAGAGAGTGAGATGCCAGCTCCTTTCATTCAGTCAGTAGCTTCAAACATTTCTGGTATATGAATAACATGATGTTTTTCAATGGCAAAAATCAATGAATATTGTAAATGCACAAACAGTAATTTCTCCGCATTGCAAGGTGCAATTCTGAAATTTTTTGCTTTTTCCTGCTCCTCTTAGCATGATAAAGAAGATTCAAAGAGAGTGAGATGCCAGCTCCTTTCATTCAGTCAGTAGCTTCAATCATTTCTGGACGTTTTTCAATGGCAAAAATCAATGAATATTGTAAATGCACAAACAGTAATTTCTCCGCATTGCAAGGTGCAATTCTGAAATTTTTTGCTTTTTCCTGCTCCTCTTAGCATGATAAAGAAGATTCAAAGAGAGTGAGATGTCAGCTCCTTTCATTCAGTCAGTAGCTTCAAACATTTCTGGTATATGAATAACATGATGTTTTTCAATGGCAAAAATCAATGAATTTTGTAAATGCACAAACAGTAATTTCTCCGCATTGCAAGGTGCAATTCTGAAATTTTTTGCTTTTTCCTGCTCCTCTTAGCATGATAAAGAAGATTCAAAGAGAGTGAGATGCCAGTTCCTTTCATTCAGTCAGTAGCTTCAATCATTTCTGGACGTTTTTCAATGGCAAAAATCAATGAATATTGTAAATGCACAAACAGTAATTTCTCCGCATTGCAAGGTGCAATTCTGAAATTTTTTGCTTTTTCCTGCTCCTCTTAGCATGATAAAGAAGATTCAAAGAGAGTGAGATGCCAGCTCCTTTCATTCAGTCAGTAGCTTCAATCATTTCTGGTATATGAATAACATGATGTTTTTCAATGGCAAAAATCAATGAATATTGTAAATGCACAAACAGTAATTTCTCCGCATTGCAAGGTGCAATTCTGAATTTTTTTGCTTTTTCCTGCTCCTCTTAGCATGATAAAGAAGATTCAAAGAGAGTGAGATGCCAGCTCCTTTCATTCAGTCAGTAGCTTCAATCATTTCTGGACGTTTTTCAATGGCAAAAATCAATGAATATTGTAAATGCACAAACAGTAATTTCTCCGCATTGCAAGGTGCAATTCTGAAATTTTTTGCTTTTTCCTGCTCCTCTTAGCATGATAAACAAGATTCAAAGAGAGTGAGATGCCAGCTCCTTTCATTCAGTCAGTAGCTTCAATCATTTCTGGACGTTTTTCAATGGCAAAAATCAATGAATATTGTAAATGCACAAACAGTAATTTCTCCGCATTGCAAGGTGCAATTCTGAAATTTTTTGCTTTTTCCTGCTCCTCTTAGCATGATAAAGAAGATTCAAAGAGAGTGAGATGCCAGCTCCTTTCATTCAGTCAGTAGCTTCAAACATTTCTGGTATATGAATAACATGATGTTTTTCAATGGCAAAAATCAATGAATATTGTAAATGCACAAACAGTAATTTCTCCGCATTGCAAGGTGCAAGTCTGAAATTTTTTGCTTTTTCCTGCTCCTCTTAGCATGATAAAGAAGATTCAAAGAGAGTGAGATGCCAGCTACTTTCATTCAGTCAGTAGCTTCAATCATTTCTGGACGTTTTTCAATGGTAAAAATCAATGAATATTGTAAATGCACAAACAGTAATTTCTCCACATTGCAAGGTGCAATTCTGAAATTTTTTGCTTTTTCCTGCTCCTCTTAGCATGATAAAGAAGATTCAAAGAGAGTGAGATGCCAGCTCCTTTCATTCAGTCAGTAGCTTCAATCATTTCTGGTATATGAATAACATGATGTTTTTCAATGGCAAAAATCAATGAATATTGTAAATGCACAAACAGTAATTTCTCCGCATTGCAAGGTGCAATTCTGAAATTTTTTGCTTTTTCCTGCTCCTCTTAGCATGATAAAGAAGATTCAAAGAGAGTGAGATGCCAGCTCCTTTCATTCAGTCAGTAGCTTCAATCATTTCTGGACGTTTTTCAATGGCAAAAATCAATGAATATTGTAAATGCACAAACAGTAATTTCTCCGCATTGCAAGGTGCAATTCTGAAATTTTTTGCTTTTTCCTGCTCCTCTTAGCATGATAAAGAAGATTCAAAGAGAGTGAGATGTCAGCTCCTTTCATTCAGTCAGTAGCTTCAAACATTTCTGGTATATGAATAACATGATGTTTTTCAATGGCAAAAATCAATGAATTTTGTAAATGCACAAACAGTAATTTCTCCGCATTGCAAGGTGCAATTCTGAAATTTTTTGCTTTTTCCTGCTCCTCTTAGCATGATAAAGAAGATTCAAAGAGAGTGAGATGCCAGTTCCTTTCATTCAGTCAGTAGCTTCAATCATTTCTGGACGTTTTTCAATGGCAAAAATCAATGAATATTGTAAATGCACAAACAGTAATTTCTCCGCATTGCAAGGTGCAATTCTGAAATTTTTTGCTTTTTCCTGCTCCTCTTAGCATGATAAAGAAGATTCAAAGAGAGTGAGATGCCAGCTCCTTTCATTCAGTCAGTAGCTTCAATCATTTCTGGTATATGAATAACATGATGTTTTTCAATGGCAAAAATCAATGAATATTGTAAATGCACAAACAGTAATTTCTCCGCATTGCAAGGTGCAATTCTGAAATTTTTTGCTTTTTCCTGCTCCTCTTAGCATGATAAAGAAGATTCAAAGAGAGTGAGATGCCAGCTCCTTTCATTCAGTCAGTAGCTTCAATCATTTCTGGACGTTTTTCAATGGCAAAAATCAATGAATATTGTAAATGCACAAACAGTAATTTCTCCGCATTGCAAGGTGCAATTCTGAAATTTTTTGCTTTTTCCTGCTCCTCTTAGCATGATAAAGAAGATTCAAAGAGAGTGAGATGCCAGCTCCTTTCATTCAGTCAGTAGCTTCAATCATTTCTGGTATATGAATAACATGATGTTTTTCAATGGCAAAAATCAATGAATATTGTAAATGCACAAACAGTAATTTCTCCGCATTGCAAGGTGCAATTCTGAATTTTTTTGCTTTTTCCTGCTCCTCTTAGCATGATAAAGAAGATTCAAAGAGAGTGAGATGCCAGCTCCTTTCATTCAGTCAGTAGCTTCAATCATTTCTGGACGTTTTTCAATGGCAAAAATCAATGAATATTGTAAATGCACAAACAGTAATTTCTCCGCATTGCAAGGTGCAATTCTGAAATTTTTTGCTTTTTCCTGCTCCTCTTAGCATGATAAACAAGATTCAAAGAGAGTGAGATGCCAGCTCCTTTCATTCAGTCAGTAGCTTCAAACATTTCTGGTATATGAATAACATGATGTTTTTCAATGGCAAAAATCAATGAATATTGTAAATTCACAAACAGTAATTTCTCCGCATTGCAAGGTGCAAGTCTGAAATTTTTTGCTTTTTCCTGCTCCTCTTAGCATGATAAAGAAGATTCAAAGAGAGTGAGATGCCAGCTACTTTCATTCAGTCAGTAGCTTCAATCATTTCTGGACGTTTTTCAATGGTAAAAATCAATGAATATTGTAAATGCACAAACAGTAATTTCTCCACATTGCAAGGTGCAATTCTGAAATTTTTTGCTTTTTCCTGCTCCTCTTAGCATGATAAAGAAGATTCAAAGAGAGTGAGATGCCAGCTCCTTTCATTCAGTCAGTAGCTTCAATCATTTCTGGTATATGAATAACATGATGTTTTTCAATGGCAAAAATCAATGAATATTGTAAATGCACAAACAGTAATTTCTCCGCATTGCAAGGTGCAATTCTGAAATTTTTTGCTTTTTCCTGCTCCTCTTAGCATGATAAAGAAGATTCAAAGAGAGTGAGATGCCAGCTCCTTTCATTCAGTCAGTAGCTTCAATCATTTCTGGACGTTTTTCAATGGCAAAAATCAATGAATATTGTAAATGCACAAACAGTAATTTCTCCGCATTGCAAGGTGCAATTCTGAAATTTTTTGCTTTTTCCTGCTCCTCTTAGCATGATAAAGAAGATTCAAAGAGAGTGAGATGTCAGCTCCTTTCATTCAGTCAGTAGCTTCAAACATTTCTGGTATATGAATAACATGATGTTTTTCAATGGCAAAAATCAATGAATTTTGTAAATGCACAAACAGTAATTTCTCCGCATTGCAAGGTGCAATTCTGAAATTTTTTGCTTTTTCCTGCTCCTCTTAGCATGATGAAGATTCAAAGAGAGTGAGATGCCAGTTCCTTTCATTCAGTCAGTAGCTTCAATCATTTCTGGACGTTTTTCAATGGCAAAAATCAATGAATATTGTAAATGCACAAACAGTAATTTCTCCGCATTGCAAGGTGCAATTCTGAAATTTTTTGCTTTTTCCTGCTCCTCTTAGCATGATAAAGAAGATTCAAAGAGAGTGAGATGCCAGCTCCTTTCATTCAGTCAGTAGCTTCAATCATTTCTGGTATATGAATAACATGATGTTTTTCAATGGCAAAAATCAATGAATATTGTAAATGCACAAACAGTAATTTCTCCGCATTGCAAGGTGCAATTCTGAAATTTTTTGCTTTTTCCTGCTCCTCTTAGCATGATAAAGAAGATTCAAAGAGAGTGAGATGCCAGCTCCTTTCATTCAGTCAGTAGCTTCAATCATTTCTGGACGTTTTTCAATGGCAAAAATCAATGAATATTGTAAATGCACAAACAGTAATTTCTCCGCATTGCAAGGTGCAATTCTGAAATTTTTTGCTTTTTCCTGCTCCTCTTAGCATGATAAAGAAGATTCAAAGAGAGTGAGATGCCAGCTCCTTTCATTCAGTCAGTAGCTTCAATCATTTCTGGACGTTTTTCAATGGCAAAAATCAATGAATATTGTAAATGCACAAACAGTAATTTCTCCGCATTGCAAGGTGCAATTCTGAAATTTTTTGCTTTTTCCTGCTCCTCTTAGCATGATAAAGAAGATTCAAAGAGAGTGAGATGTCAGCTCCTTTCATTCAGTCAGTAGCTTCAAACATTTCTGGTATATGAATAACATGATGTTTTTCAATGGCAAAAATCAATGAATTTTGTAAATGCACAAACAGTAATTTCTCCGCATTGCAAGGTGCAATTCTGAAATTTTTTGCTTTTTCCTGCTCCTCTTAGCATGATAAAGAAGATTCAAAGAGAGTGAGATGCCAGTTCCTTTCATTCAGTCAGTAGCTTCAATCATTTCTGGACGTTTTTCAATGGCAAAAATCAATGAATATTGTAAATGCACAAACAGTAATTTCTCCGCATTGCAAGGTGCAATTCTGAAATTTTTTGCTTTTTCCTGCTCCTCTTAGCATGATAAAGAAGATTCAAAGAGAGTGAGATGCCAGCTCCTTTCATTCAGTCAGTAGCTTCAATCATTTCTGGTATATGAATAACATGATGTTTTTCAATGGCAAAAATCAATGAATATTGTAAATGCACAAACAGTAATTTCTCCGCATTGCAAGGTGCAATTCTGAAATTTTTTGCTTTTTCCTGCTCCTCTTAGCATGATAAAGAAGATTCAAAGAGAGTGAGATGCCAGCTACTTTCATTCAGTCAGTAGCTTCAATCATTTCTGGACGTTTTTCAATGGTAAAAATCAATGAATATTGTAAATGCACAAACAGTAATTTCTCCACATTGCAAGGTGCAATTCTGAAATTTTTTGCTTTTTCCTGCTCCTCTTAGCATGATAAAGAAGATTCAAAGAGAGTGAGATGCCAGCTCCTTTCATTCAGTCAGTAGCTTCAAACATTTCTGGTATATGAATAACATGATGTTTTTCAATGGCAAAAATCAATGAATATTGTAAATGCACAAACAGTAATTTCTCTGCATTGCAAGGTGCAATTCTGAAATTTTTTGCTTTTTCCTGCTCCTCTTAGCATGATAAAGAAGATTCAAAGAGAGTGAGATGCCAGCTACTTTCATTCAGTCAGTAGCTTCAATCATTTCTGGACGTTTTTCAATGGTAAAAATCAATGAATATTGTAAATGCACAAACAGTAATTTCTCCACATTGCAAGGTGCAATTCTGAAATTTTTTGCTTTTTCCTGCTCCTCTTAGCATGATAAAGAAGATTCAAAGAGAGTGAGATGCCAGCTCCTTTCATTCAGTCAGTAGCTTCAATCATTTCTGGACGTTTTTCAATGGTAAAAATCAATGAATATTGTAAATGCACAAACAGTAATTTCTCCACATTGCAAGGTGCAATTCTGAAATTTTTTGCTTTTTCCTGCTCCTCTTAGCATGATAAAGAAGATTCAAAGAGAGTGAGATGCCAGCTCCTTTCATTCAGTCAGTAGCTTCAATCATTTCTGGACGTTTTTCAATGGCAAAAATCAATGAATATTGTAAATGCACAAACAGTAATTTCTCCGCATTGCAAGGTGCAATTCTGAAATTTTTTGCTTTTTCCTGCTCCTCTTAGCATGATAAAGAAGATTCAAAGAGAGTGAGATGCCAGCTCCTTTCATTCAGTCAGTAGCTTCAATCATTTCTGGTATATGAATAACATGATGTTTTTCAATGGCAAAAATCAATGAATATTGTAAATGCACAAACAGTAATTTCTCCGCATTGCAAGGTGCAATTCTGAAATTTTTTGCTTTTTCCTGCTCCTCTTAGCATGATAAAGAAGATTCAAAGAGAGTGAGATGCCAGCTACTTTCATTCAGTCAGTAGCTTCAATCATTTCTGGACGTTTTTCAATGGTAAAAATCAATGAATATTGTAAATGCACAAACAGTAATTTCTCCACATTGCAAGGTGCAATTCTGAAATTTTTTGCTTTTTCCTGCTCCTCTTAGCATGATAAAGAAGATTCAAAGAGAGTGAGATGCCAGCTCCTTTCATTCAGTCAGTAGCTTCAAACATTTCTGGTATATGAATAACATGATGTTTTTCAATGGCAAAAATCAATGAATATTGTAAATGCACAAACAGTAATTTCTCTGCATTGCAAGGTGCAATTCTGAAATTTTTTGCTTTTTCCTGCTCCTCTTAGCATGATAAAGAAGATTCAAAGAGAGTGAGATGCCAGCTACTTTCATTCAGTCAGTAGCTTCAATCATTTCTGGACGTTTTTCAATGGTAAAAATCAATGAATATTGTAAATGCACAAACAGTAATTTCTCCACATTGCAAGGTGCAATTCTGAAATTTTTTGCTTTTTCCTGCTCCTCTTAGCATGATAAAGAAGATTCAAAGAGAGTGAGATGCCAGCTCCTTTCATTCAGTCAGTAGCTTCAAACATTTCTGGTATATGAATAACATGATGTTTTTCAATGGCAAAAATCAATGAATATTGTAAATGCACAAACAGTAATTTCTCCGCATTGCAAGGTGCAATTCTGAAATTTTTTGCTTTTTCCTGCTCCTCTTAGCATGATAAAGAATATTCAAAGAGAGTGAGATGCCAGCTCCTTTCATTCAGTCAGTAGCTTCAATCATTTCTGGACGTTTTTCAATGGTAAAAATCAATGAATATTGTAAATGCACAAACAGTAATTTCTCCACATTGCAAGGTGCAATTCTGAAATTTTTTGCTTTTTCCTGCTCCTCTTAGCATGATAAAGAAGATTCAAAGAGAGTGAGATGCCAGCTCCTTTCATTCAGTCAGTAGCTTCAAACATTTCTGGTATATGAATAACATGATGTTTTTCAATGGCAAAAATCAATGAATATTGTAAATGCACAAACAGTAATTTCTCTGCATTGCAAGGTGCAATTCTGAAATTTTTTGCTTTTTCCTGCTCCTCTTAGCATGATAAAGAAGATTCAAAGAGAGTGAGATGCCAGCTACTTTCATTCAGTCAGTAGCTTCAATCATTTCTGGACGTTTTTCAATGGTAAAAATCAATGAATATTGTAAATGCACAAACAGTAATTTCTCCACATTGCAAGGTGCAATTCTGAAATTTTTTGCTTTTTCCTGCTCCTCTTAGCATGATAAAGAAGATTCAAAGAGAGTGAGATGCCAGCTACTTTCATTCAGTCAGTAGCTTCAATCATTTCTGGACGTTTTTCAATGGTAAAAATCAATGAATATTGTAAATGCACAAACAGTAATTTCTCCACATTGCAAGGTGCAATTCTGAAATTTTTTGCTTTTTCCTGCTCCTCTTAGCATGATAAAGAAGATTCAAAGAGAGTGAGATGCCAGCTACTTTCATTCAGTCAGTAGCTTCAATCATTTCTGGACGTTTTTCAATGGTAAAAATCAATGAATATTGTAAATGCACAAACAGTAATTTCTCCACATTGCAAGGTGCAATTCTGAAATTTTTTGCTTTTTCCTGCTCCTCTTAGCATGATAAAGAAGATTCAAAGAGAGTGAGATGCCAGCTCCTTTCATTCAGTCAGTAGCTTCAATCATTTCTGGATGTTTTTCAATGGCAAAAATCAATGAATATTGTAAATGCACAAACTGTAATTTCTCCGCATTGCAAGGTGCAATTCTGAAATTTTTGGCTTTTTCCTGCTCCTCTTAGCATGATAAAGAAGATTCAAAGAGAGTGAGATGCCAGCTACTTTCATTCAGTCAGTAGCTTCAATCATTTCTGGACGTTTTTCAATGGTAAAAATCAATGAATATTGTAAATGCACAAACAGTAATTTCTCCACATTGCAAGGTGCAATTCTGAAATGTTTTGCTTTTTCCTGCTCCTCTTAGCATGATAAAGAAGATTCAAAGAGAGTGAGATGCCAGCTCCTTTCATTCAGTCAGTAGCTTCAAACATTTCTGGTATATGAATAACATGATGTTTTTCAATGGCAAAAATCAATGAATATTGTAAATGCACAAACAGTAATTTCTCCGCATTGCAAGGTGCAATTCTGAAATTTTTTGCTTTTTCCTGCTCCTCTTAGCATGATAAAGAATATTCAAAGAGAGTGAGATGCCAGCTCCTTTCATTCAGTCAGTAGCTTCAATCATTTCTGGATGTTTTTCAATGGCAAAAATCAATGAATATTGTAAATGCACAAACTGTAATTTCTCCGCATTGCAAGGTGCAATTCTGAAATTTTTGGCTTTTTCCTGCTCCTCTTAGCATGATAAAGAAGATTCAAAGAGAGTGAGATGCCAGCTCCTTTCATTCAGTCAGTAGCTTCAATCATTTCTGGACGTTTTTCAATGGCAAAAATCAATGAATATTGTAAATGCACAAACAGTAATTTCTCCGCATTGCAAAGTGCAATTCTGAAATTTTTTGCTTTTTCCTGCTCCTCTTAGCATGATAAAGAAGATTCAAAGAGAGTGAGATGCCAGCTCCTTTCATTCAGTCAGTACCTTCAATCATTTCTGGATGTTTTTCAATGGCAAAAATCAATGAATATTGTAAATGCACAAACAGTAATTTCTCCGCATTGCAAGGTGCAATTCTGAAATTTTTTGCTTTTTCCCGCTCCTCTTAGCATGATAAAGAAGTTTCAAAGAGAGTGAGGTGCCAGCTCCTTTCATTCAGTCAGTAGCTTCAAACATTTCTGGTATATGAATAACATGTTTTTCAATGGCAAAAATCATTGAATATTGTAAATGCACAAACAGTAATTTCTCCGCATTGCAAGGTGCAATTCTGAAATTTTTTGCTTTTTCCTGCTCCTCTTAGCATGATAAAGAAGATTCAAAGAGAGTGAGATGCCAGCTCCTTTCATTCAGTCAGTAGCTTCAAACATTTCTGGTATATGAATAACATGATGTTTTTCAATGGCAAAAATCAATGAATATTGTAAATGCACAAACAGTAATTTCTCCGCATTGCAAGGTGCAATTCTGAAATTTTTTGCTTTTTCCTGCTCCTCTTAGCATGATAAAGAATATTCAAAGAGAGTGAGATGCCAGCTCCTTTCATTCAGTCAGTAGCTTCAATCATTTCTGGATGTTTTTCAATGGCAAAAATCAATGAATATTGTAAATGCACAAACTGTAATTTCTCCGCATTGCAAGGTGCAATTCTGAAATTTTTGGCTTTTTCCTGCTCCTCTTAGCATGATAAAGAAGATTCAAAGAGAGTGAGATGCCAGCTCCTTTCATTCAGTCAGTAGCTTCAATCATTTCTGGACGTTTTTCAATGGCAAAAATCAATGAATATTGTAAATGCACAAACAGTAATTTCTCCGCATTGCAAAGTGCAATTCTGAAATTTTTTGCTTTTTCCTGCTCCTCTTAGCATGATAAAGAAGATTCAAAGAGAGTGAGATGCCAGCTCCTTTCATTCAGTCAGTACCTTCAATCATTTCTGGATGTTTTTCAATGGCAAAAATCAATGAATATTGTAAATGCACAAACAGTAATTTCTCCGCATTGCAAGGTGCAATTCTGAAATTTTTTGCTTTTTCCCGCTCCTCTTAGCATGATAAAGAAGTTTCAAAGAGAGTGAGGTGCCAGCTCCTTTCATTCAGTCAGTAGCTTCAAACATTTCTGGTATATGAATAACATGTTTTTCAATGGCAAAAATCATTGAATATTGTAAATGCACAAACAGTAATTTCTCCGCATTGCAAGGTGCAATTCTGAAATTTTTTGCTTTTTCCTGCTCCTCTTAGCATGATAAAGAAGATTCAAAGAGAGTGAGATGCCAGCTCCTTTCATTCAGTCAGTAGCTTCAAACATTTCTGGTATATGAATAACATGATGTTTTTCAATGGCAAAAATCAATGAATATTGTAAATGCACAAACAGTAATTTCTCTGCATTGCAAGGTGCAATTCTGAAATTTTTTGCTTTTTCCTGCTCCTCTTAGCATGATAAAGAAGATTCAAAGAGAGTGAGATGCCAGCTACTTTCATTCAGTCAGTAGCTTCAATCATTTCTGGACGTTTTTCAATGGTAAAAATCAATGAATATTGTAAATGCACAAACAGTAATTTCTCCACATTGCAAGGTGCAATTCTGAAATTTTTTGCTTTTTCCTGCTCCTCTTAGCATGATAAAGAAGATTCAAAGAGAGTGAGATGCCAGCTCCTTTCATTCAGTCAGTAGCTTCAAACATTTCTGGTATATGAATAACATGATGTTTTTCAATGGCAAAAATCAATGAATATTGTAAATGCACAAACAGTAATTTCTCCGCATTGCAAGGTGCAATTCTGAAATTTTTTGCTTTTTCCTGCTCCTCTTAGCATGATAAAGAATATTCAAAGAGAGTGAGATGCCAGCTCCTTTCATTCAGTCAGTAGCTTCAATCATTTCTGGATGTTTTTCAATGGCAAAAATCAATGAATATTGTAAATGCACAAACTGTAATTTCTCCGCATTGCAAGGTGCAATTCTGAAATTTTTGGCTTTTTCCTGCTCCTCTTAGCATGATAAAGAAGATTCAAAGAGAGTGAGATGCCAGCTACTTTCATTCAGTCAGTAGCTTCAATCATTTCTGGACGTTTTTCAATGGTAAAAATCAATGAATATTGTAAATGCACAAACAGTAATTTCTCCACATTGCAAGGTGCAATTCTGAAATTTTTTGCTTTTTCCTGCTCCTCTTAGCATGATAAAGAAGATTCAAAGAGAGTGAGATGCCAGCTCCTTTCATTCAGTCAGTAGCTTCAATCATTTCTGGATGTTTTTCAATGGCAAAAATCAATGAATATTGTAAATGCACAAACTGTAATTTCTCCGCATTGCAAGGTGCAATTCTGAAATTTTTGGCTTTTTCCTGCTCCTCTTAGCATGATAAAGAAGATTCAAAGAGAGTGAGATGCCAGCTACTTTCATTCAGTCAGTAGCTTCAATCATTTCTGGACGTTTTTCAATGGTAAAAATCAATGAATATTGTAAATGCACAAACAGTAATTTCTCCACATTGCAAGGTGCAATTCTGAAATTTTTTGCTTTTTCCTGCTCCTCTTAGCATGATAAAGAAGATTCAAAGAGAGTGAGATGCCAGCTCCTTTCATTCAGTCAGTAGCTTCAAACATTTCTGGTATATGAATAACATGATGTTTTTCAATGGCAAAAATCAATGAATATTGTAAATGCACAAACAGTAATTTCTCCGCATTGCAAGGTGCAATTCTGAAATTTTTTGCTTTTTCCTGCTCCTCTTAGCATGATAAAGAATATTCAAAGAGAGTGAGATGCCAGCTCCTTTCATTCAGTCAGTAGCTTCAATCATTTCTGGATGTTTTTCAATGGCAAAAATCAATGAATATTGTAAATGCACAAACTGTAATTTCTCCGCATTGCAAGGTGCAATTCTGAAATTTTTGGCTTTTTCCTGCTCCTCTTAGCATGATAAAGAAGATTCAAAGAGAGTGAGATGCCAGCTCCTTTCATTCAGTCAGTAGCTTCAATCATTTCTGGACGTTTTTCAATGGCAAAAATCAATGAATATTGTAAATGCACAAACAGTAATTTCTCCGCATTGCAAAGTGCAATTCTGAAATTTTTTGCTTTTTCCTGCTCCTCTTAGCATGATAAAGAAGATTCAAAGAGAGTGAGATGCCAGCTCCTTTCATTCAGTCAGTACCTTCAATCATTTCTGGATGTTTTTCAATGGCAAAAATCAATGAATATTGTAAATGCACAAACAGTAATTTCTCCGCATTGCAAGGTGCAATTCTGAAATTTTTTGCTTTTTCCCGCTCCTCTTAGCATGATAAAGAAGTTTCAAAGAGAGTGAGGTGCCAGCTCCTTTCATTCAGTCAGTAGCTTCAAACATTTCTGGTATATGAATAACATGTTTTTCAATGGCAAAAATCATTGAATATTGTAAATGCACAAACAGTAATTTCTCCGCATTGCAAGGTGCAATTCTGAAATTTTTTGCTTTTTCCTGCTCCTCTTAGCATGATAAAGAAGATTCAAAGAGAGTGAGATGCCAGCTCCTTTCATTCAGTCAGTAGCTTCAAACATTTCTGGTATATGAATAACATGATGTTTTTCAATGGCAAAAATCAATGAATATTGTAAATGCACAAACAGTAATTTCTCCGCATTGCAAGGTGCAATTCTGAAATTTTTTGCTTTTTCCTGCTCCTCTTAGCATGATAAAGAATATTCAAAGAGAGTGAGATGCCAGCTCCTTTCATTCAGTCAGTAGCTTCAATCATTTCTGGATGTTTTTCAATGGCAAAAATCAATGAATATTGTAAATGCACAAACTGTAATTTCTCCGCATTGCAAGGTGCAATTCTGAAATTTTTGGCTTTTTCCTGCTCCTCTTAGCATGATAAAGAAGATTCAAAGAGAGTGAGATGCCAGCTCCTTTCATTCAGTCAGTAGCTTCAATCATTTCTGGACGTTTTTCAATGGCAAAAATCAATGAATATTGTAAATGCACAAACAGTAATTTCTCCGCATTGCAAAGTGCAATTCTGAAATTTTTTGCTTTTTCCTGCTCCTCTTAGCATGATAAAGAAGATTCAAAGAGAGTGAGATGCCAGCTCCTTTCATTCAGTCAGTACCTTCAATCATTTCTGGATGTTTTTCAATGGCAAAAATCAATGAATATTGTAAATGCACAAACAGTAATTTCTCCGCATTGCAAGGTGCAATTCTGAAATTTTTTGCTTTTTCCCGCTCCTCTTAGCATGATAAAGAAGTTTCAAAGAGAGTGAGGTGCCAGCTCCTTTCATTCAGTCAGTAGCTTCAAACATTTCTGGTATATGAATAACATGTTTTTCAATGGCAAAAATCATTGAATATTGTAAATGCACAAACAGTAATTTCTCCGCATTGCAAGGTGCAATTCTGAAATTTTTTGCTTTTTCCTGCTCCTCTTAGCATGATAAAGAAGATTCAAAGAGAGTGAGATGCCAGCTCCTTTCATTCAGTCAGTAGCTTCAAACATTTCTGGTATATGAATAACATGATGTTTTTCAATGGCAAAAATCAATGAATATTGTAAATGCACAAACAGTAATTTCTCTGCATTGCAAGGTGCAATTCTGAAATTTTTTGCTTTTTCCTGCTCCTCTTAGCATGATAAAGAAGATTCAAAGAGAGTGAGATGCCAGCTACTTTCATTCAGTCAGTAGCTTCAATCATTTCTGGACGTTTTTCAATGGTAAAAATCAATGAATATTGTAAATGCACAAACAGTAATTTCTCCACATTGCAAGGTGCAATTCTGAAATTTTTTGCTTTTTCCTGCTCCTCTTAGCATGATAAAGAAGATTCAAAGAGAGTGAGATGCCAGCTCCTTTCATTCAGTCAGTAGCTTCAAACATTTCTGGTATATGAATAACATGATGTTTTTCAATGGCAAAAATCAATGAATATTGTAAATGCACAAACAGTAATTTCTCCGCATTGCAAGGTGCAATTCTGAAATTTTTTGCTTTTTCCTGCTCCTCTTAGCATGATAAAGAATATTCAAAGAGAGTGAGATGCCAGCTCCTTTCATTCAGTCAGTAGCTTCAATCATTTCTGGATGTTTTTCAATGGCAAAAATCAATGAATATTGTAAATGCACAAACTGTAATTTCTCCGCATTGCAAGGTGCAATTCTGAAATTTTTGGCTTTTTCCTGCTCCTCTTAGCATGATAAAGAAGATTCAAAGAGAGTGAGATGCCAGCTCCTTTCATTCAGTCAGTAGCTTCAATCATTTCTGGACGTTTTTCAATGGCAAAAATCAATGAATATTGTAAATGCACAAACAGTAATTTCTCCGCATTGCAAAGTGCAATTCTGAAATTTTTTGCTTTTTCCTGCTCCTCTTAGCATGATAAAGAAGATTCAAAGAGAGTGAGATGCCAGCTCCTTTCATTCAGTCAGTACCTTCAATCATTTCTGGATGTTTTTCAATGGCAAAAATCAATGAATATTGTAAATGCACAAACAGTAATTTCTCCGCATTGCAAGGTGCAATTCTGAAATTTTTTGCTTTTTCCCGCTCCTCTTAGCATGATAAAGAAGTTTCAAAGAGAGTGAGGTGCCAGCTCCTTTCATTCAGTCAGTAGCTTCAAACATTTCTGGTATATGAATAACATGTTTTTCAATGGCAAAAATCATTGAATATTGTAAATGCACAAACAGTAATTTCTCCGCATTGCAAGGTGCAATTCTGAAATTTTTTGCTTTTTCCTGCTCCTCTTAGCATGATAAAGAAGATTCAAAGAGAGTGAGATGCCAGCTCCTTTCATTCAGTCAGTAGCTTCAAACATTTCTGGTATATGAATAACATGATGTTTTTCAATGGCAAAAATCAATGAATATTGTAAATGCACAAACAGTAATTTCTCCGCATTGCAAGGTGCAATTCTGAAATTTTTTGCTTTTTCCTGCTCCTCTTAGCATGATAAAGAATATTCAAAGAGAGTGAGATGCCAGCTCCTTTCATTCAGTCAGTAGCTTCAATCATTTCTGGATGTTTTTCAATGGCAAAAATCAATGAATATTGTAAATGCACAAACTGTAATTTCTCCGCATTGCAAGGTGCAATTCTGAAATTTTTGGCTTTTTCCTGCTCCTCTTAGCATGATAAAGAAGATTCAAAGAGAGTGAGATGCCAGCTCCTTTCATTCAGTCAGTAGCTTCAATCATTTCTGGACGTTTTTCAATGGCAAAAATCAATGAATATTGTAAATGCACAAACAGTAATTTCTCCGCATTGCAAAGTGCAATTCTGAAATTTTTTGCTTTTTCCTGCTCCTCTTAGCATGATAAAGAAGATTCAAAGAGAGTGAGATGCCAGCTCCTTTCATTCAGTCAGTACCTTCAATCATTTCTGGATGTTTTTCAATGGCAAAAATCAATGAATATTGTAAATGCACAAACAGTAATTTCTCCGCATTGCAAGGTGCAATTCTGAAATTTTTTGCTTTTTCCCGCTCCTCTTAGCATGATAAAGAAGTTTCAAAGAGAGTGAGGTGCCAGCTCCTTTCATTCAGTCAGTAGCTTCAAACATTTCTGGTATATGAATAACATGTTTTTCAATGGCAAAAATCATTGAATATTGTAAATGCACAAACAGTAATTTCTCCGCATTGCAAGGTGCAATTCTGAAATTTTTTGATTTTTCCTGCTCCTCTTAGCATGATAAAGAAGATTCAAAGAGAGTGAGATGCCAGCTCCTTTCATTCAGTCAGTAGCTTCAATCATTTCTGGACGTTTTTCAATGGCAAAAATCAATGAATATTGTAAATGCACAAACAGTAATTTCTCCGCATTGCAAGGTGCAATTCTGAAATTTTTTGCTTTTTCCTGCTCCTCTTAGCATGATAAAGAAGATTCAAAGAGAGTGAGATGCCAGCTCCTTTCATTCAGTCAGTAGCTTCAATCATTTCTGGACGTTTTTCAATGGCAAAAATCAATGAATATTGTAAATGCACAAACAGTAATTTCTCCGCATTGCAAAGTGCAATTCTGAAATTTTTTGCTTTTTCCTGCTCCTCTTAGCATGATAAAGAAGATTCAAAGAGAGTGAGATGCCAGCTCCTTTCATTCAGTCAGTACCTTCAATCATTTCTGGATGTTTTTCAATGGCAAAAATCAATGAATATTGTAAATGCACAAACAGTAATTTCTCCGCATTGCAAGGTGCAATTCTGAAATTTTTTGCTTTTTCCCGCTCCTCTTAGCATGATAAAGAAGTTTCAAAGAGAGTGAGGTGCCAGCTCCTTTCATTCAGTCAGTAGCTTCAAACATTTCTGGTATATGAATAACATGTTTTTCAATGGCAAAAATCATTGAATATTGTAAATGCACAAACAGTAATTTCTCCGCATTGCAAGGTGCAATTCTGAAATTTTTTGATTTTTCCTGCTCCTCTTAGCATGATAAAGAAGATTCAAAGAGAGTGAGATGCCAGCTCCTTTCATTCAGTCAGTAGCTTCAATCATTTCTGGACGTTTTTCAATGGCAAAAATCAGTGAATATTGTAAATGCACAAACAGTAATTTCTCCGCATTGCAAGGTGCAATTCTGAAATTTTTTGCTTTTTCCTGCTCCTCTTAGCATGATAAAGAAGATTCAAAGAGAGTGAGATGCCAGCTCCTTTCATTCAGTCAGTAGCTTCAATCATTTCTGGACGTTTTTCAATGGCAAAAATCAATGAATATTGTAAATGCACAAACAGTAATTTCTACGCATTGCAAGGTGCAAGTCTGAAATTTTTTGCTTTTTCCTGCTCCTCTTAGCATGATAAAGAAGATTCAAAGAGAGTGAGATGCCAGCTACTTTCATTCAGTCAGTAGCTTCAATCATTTCTGGACGTTTTTCAATGGTAAAAATCAATGAATATTGTAAATGCACAAACAGTAATTTCTCCACATTGCAAGGTGCAATTCTGAAATTTTTTGCTTTTTCCTGCTCCTCTTAGCATGATAAAGAAGATTCAAAGAGAGTGAGATGCCAGCTCCTTTCATTCAGTCAGTAGCTTCAAACATTTCTGGTATATGAATAACATGATGTTTTTCAATGGCAAAAATCAATGAATATTGTAAATGCACAAACAGTAATTTCTCCGCATTGCAAGGTGCAATTCTGAAATTTTTTGCTTTTTCCTGCTCCTCTTAGCATGATAAAGAAGATTCAAAGAGAGTGAGATGCCAGCTCCTTTCATTCAGTCAGTAGCTTCAAACATTTCTGGTATATGAATAACATGATGTTTTTCAATGGCAAAAATCAATGAATATTGTAAATGCACAAAGAGTAATTTCTCCGCATTGCAAGGTGCAATTCTGAAATTTTTTGCTTTTTCCTGCTCCTCTTAGCATGATAAAGAAGATTCAAAGAGAGTGAGATGCCAGCTCCTTTCATTCAGTCAGTAGCTTCAATCATTTCTGGACGTTTTTCAATGGCAAAAATCAATGAATATTGTAAATGCACAAACAGTAATTTCTCCGCATTGCAAGGTGCAATTCTGAAATTTTTTGCTTTTTCCTGCTCCTCTTAGCATGATAAAGAAGATTCAAAGAGAGTGAGATGCCAGCTCCTTTCATTCAGTCAGTAGCTTCAATCATTTATGGACGTTTTTCAATGGCAAAAATCAATGAATATTGTAAATGCACAAACAGTAATTTCTCTGCATTGCAAGGTGCAATTCTGAAATTTTTTGCTTTTTCCTGCTCCTCTTAGCATGATAAAGAAGATTCAAAGAGAGTGAGATGCCAGCTCCTTTCATTCAGTCAGTAGCTACAAACATTTCTGGTATATGAATAACATGATGTTTTTCAATGGCAAAAATCAATGAATATTGTAAATGCACAAACAGTAATTTCTCCGCATTGCAAGGTGCAATTCTGAAATTTTTTGCTTTTTCCTGCTCCTCTTAGCATGATAAAGAAGATTCAAAGAGAGTGAGATGCCAGCTCCTTTCATTCAGTCAGTAGCTTCAATCATTTCTGGACGTTTTTCAATGGCAAAAATCAATGAATATTGTAAATGCACAAACAGTAATTTCTCCGCATTGCAAGGTGCAATTCTGAAATTTTTTGCTTTTTCCTGCTCCTCTTAGCATGATAAAGAAGATTCAAAGAGAGTGAGATGCCAGCTCCTTTCATTCAGTCAGTAGCTTCAATCATTTCTGGACGTTTTTCAATGGCAAAAATCAATGAATATTGTAAATGCACAAACAGTAATTTCTCCGCATTGCAAGGTGCAATTCTGAAATTTTTTGCTTTTTCCTGCTCCTCTTAGCATGACAAAGAAGATTCAAAGAGAGTAAGATGCCAGCTCCTTTCATTCAGTCAGTAGCTTCAATCATTTCTGGTATATGAATAATATGATGTTTTTCAATGGCAAAAATCAATGAATATTGTAAATGCACAAACAGTAATTTCTCCGCATTGCAAGGTGCAATTCTGAAATTTTTTGCTTTTTCCTGCTCCTCTTAGCATGATAAAGAAGATTCAAAGAGAGTGAGATGCCAGCTCCTTTCATTCAGTCAGTAGCTTCAATCATTTCTGGACGTTTTTCAATGGCAAAAATCAATGAATATTGTAAATGCACAAACAGTAATTTCTCCGCATTGCAAGGTGCAATTCTGAAATTTTTTGCTTTTTCCTGCTCCTCTTAGCATGATAAAGAAGATTCAAAGAGAGTGAGATGCCAGCTCCTTTCATTCAGTCAGTAGCTTCAAACATTTCTGGTATATGAATAATATGATGTTTTTCAATGGCAAAAATCAATGAATATTGTAAAAGCACAAACAGTAATTTCTCCGCATTGCAAGGTGCAATTCTGAAATTTTTTGCTTTTTCCTGCTCCTCTTAGCATGATAAAGAAGATTCAAAGAGAGTGAGATGCCAGCTCCTTTCATTCAGTCAGTAGCTTCAATCATTTCTGGACGTTTTTCAATGGCAAAAATCAATGAATATTGTAAATGCACAAACAGTAATTTCTCCGCATTGCAAGGTGCAATTCTGAAATTTTTTGCTTTTTCCTGCTCCTCTTAGCATGATAAAGAAGATTCAAAGAGAGTGAGATGCCAGCTCCTTTCATTCAGTCAGTAGCTTCAATCATTTCTGGTATATGAATAACATGATGTTTTTCAATGGCAAAAATCAATGAATATTGTAAATGCACAAACAGTAATTTCTCCGCATTGCAAGTTGCAATTCTGAAATTTTTTGCTTTTTCCTGCTCCTCTTAGCATGATAAAGAAGATTCAAAGAGAGTGAGATGCCAGCTCCTTTCATTCAGTCAGTAGCTTCAATCATTTCTGGACGTTTTTCAATGGCAAAAATCAATGAATATTGTAAATGCACAAACAGTAATTTCTCCGCATTGCAAGGTGCAATTCTGAAATTTTTTGCTTTTTCCTGCTCCTCTTAGCATGATAAAGAAGATTCAAAGAGAGTGAGATGCCAGCTCCTTTCATTCAGTCAGTAGCTTCAATCATTTCTGGACGTTTTTCAATGGCAAAAATCAATGAATATTGTAAATGCACAAACAGTAATTTCTCCGCATTGCAAGGTGCAATTCTGAAATTTTTTGCTTTTTCCTGCTCCTCTTAGCATGATAAAGAAGATTCAAAGAGAGTGAGATGCCAGCTCCTTTCATTCAGTCAGTAGCTTCAAACATTTCTGGTATATGAATAACATGATGTTTTTCAATGGCAAAAATCAATGAATATTGTAAAAGCACAAACAGTAATTTCTCCGCATTGCAAGGTGCAATTCTGAAATTTTTTGCTTTTTCCTGCTCCTCTTAGCATGATAAAGAAGATTCAAAGAGAGTGAGATGCCAGCTCCTTTCATTCAGTCAGTAGCTTCAATCATTTCTGGACGTTTTTCAATGGCAAAAATCAATGAATATTGTAAATGCACAAACAGTAATTTCTCCGCATTGCAAGGTGCAATTCTGAAATTTTTTGCTTTTTCCTGCTCCTCTTAGCATGATAAAGAAGATTCAAAGAGAGTGAGATGCCAGCTCCTTTCATTCAGTCAGTAGCTTCAATCATTTCTGGTATATGAATAACATGATGTTTTTCAATGGCAAAAATCAATGAATATTGTAAATGCACAAACAGTAATTTCTCCACATTGCAAGGTGCAATTCTGAAATTTTTTGCTTTTTCCTGCTCCTCTTAGCATGATAAAGAATATTCAAAGAGAGTGAGATGCCAGCTCCTTTCATTCAGTCAGTAGCTTCAATCATTTCTGGATGTTTTTCAATGGCAAAAATCAATGAATATTGTAAATGCACAAACTGTAATTTCTCCGCATTGCAAGGTGCAATTCTGAAATTTTTGGCTTTTTCCTGCTCCTCTTAGCATGATAAAGAAGATTCAAAGAGAGTGAGATGCCAGCTCCTTTCATTCAGTCAGTAGCTTCAATCATTTCTGGACGTTTTTCAATGGCAAAAATCAATGAATATTGTAAATGCACAAACAGTAATTTCTCCGCATTGCAAAGTGCAATTCTGAAATTTTTTGCTTTTTCCTGCTCCTCTTAGCATGATAAAGAAGATTCAAAGAGAGTGAGATGCCAGCTCCTTTCATTCAGTCAGTACCTTCAATCATTTCTGGATGTTTTTCAATGGCAAAAATCAATGAATATTGTAAATGCACAAACAGTAATTTCTCCGCATTGCAAGGTGCAATTCTGAAATTTTTTGCTTTTTCCCGCTCCTCTTAGCATGATAAAGAAGTTTCAAAGAGAGTGAGGTGCCAGCTCCTTTCATTCAGTCAGTAGCTTCAAACATTTCTGGTATATGAATAACATGTTTTTCAATGGCAAAAATCATTGAATATTGTAAATGCACAAACAGTAATTTCTCCGCATTGCAAGGTGCAATTCTGAAATTTTTTGATTTTTCCTGCTCCTCTTAGCATGATAAAGAAGATTCAAAGAGAGTGAGATGCCAGCTCCTTTCATTCAGTCAGTAGCTTCAATCATTTCTGGACGTTTTTCAATGGCAAAAATCAATGAATATTGTAAATGCACAAACAGTAATTTCTCCGCATTGCAAGGTGCAATTCTGAAATTTTTTGCTTTTTCCTGCTCCTCTTAGCATGATAAAGAAGATTCAAAGAGAGTGAGATGCCAGCTCCTTTCATTCAGTCAGTAGCTTCAATCATTTCTGGACGTTTTTCAATGGCAAAAATCAATGAATATTGTAAATGCACAAACAGTAATTTCTCCGCATTGCAAAGTGCAATTCTGAAATTTTTTGCTTTTTCCTGCTCCTCTTAGCATGATAAAGAAGATTCAAAGAGAGTGAGATGCCAGCTCCTTTCATTCAGTCAGTACCTTCAATCATTTCTGGATGTTTTTCAATGGCAAAAATCAATGAATATTGTAAATGCACAAACAGTAATTTCTCCGCATTGCAAGGTGCAATTCTGAAATTTTTTGCTTTTTCCCGCTCCTCTTAGCATGATAAAGAAGTTTCAAAGAGAGTGAGGTGCCAGCTCCTTTCATTCAGTCAGTAGCTTCAAACATTTCTGGTATATGAATAACATGTTTTTCAATGGCAAAAATCATTGAATATTGTAAATGCACAAACAGTAATTTCTCCGCATTGCAAGGTGCAATTCTGAAATTTTTTGATTTTTCCTGCTCCTCTTAGCATGATAAAGAAGATTCAAAGAGAGTGAGATGCCAGCTCCTTTCATTCAGTCAGTAGCTTCAATCATTTCTGGACGTTTTTCAATGGCAAAAATCAATGAATATTGTAAATGCACAAACAGTAATTTCTCCGCATTGCAAGGTGCAATTCTGAAATTTTTTGCTTTTTCCTGCTCCTCTTAGCATGATAAAGAAGATTCAAAGAGAGTGAGATGCCAGCTCCTTTCATTCAGTCAGTAGCTTCAATCATTTCTGGACGTTTTTCAATGGCAAAAATCAATGAATATTGTAAATGCACAAACAGTAATTTCTACGCATTGCAAGGTGCAAGTCTGAAATTTTTTGCTTTTTCCTGCTCCTCTTAGCATGATAAAGAAGATTCAAAGAGAGTGAGATGCCAGCTACTTTCATTCAGTCAGTAGCTTCAATCATTTCTGGACGTTTTTCAATGGTAAAAATCAATGAATATTGTAAATGCACAAACAGTAATTTCTCCACATTGCAAGGTGCAATTCTGAAATTTTTTGCTTTTTCCTGCTCCTCTTAGCATGATAAAGAAGATTCAAAGAGAGTGAGATGCCAGCTCCTTTCATTCAGTCAGTAGCTTCAAACATTTCTGGTATATGAATAACATGATGTTTTTCAATGGCAAAAATCAATGAATATTGTAAATGCACAAACAGTAATTTCTCCGCATTGCAAGGTGCAATTCTGAAATTTTTTGCTTTTTCCTGCTCCTCTTAGCATGATAAAGAAGATTCAAAGAGAGTGAGATGCCAGCTCCTTTCATTCAGTCAGTAGCTTCAAACATTTCTGGTATATGAATAACATGATGTTTTTCAATGGCAAAAATCAATGAATATTGTAAATGCACAAAGAGTAATTTCTCCGCATTGCAAGGTGCAATTCTGAAATTTTTTGCTTTTTCCTGCTCCTCTTAGCATGATAAAGAAGATTCAAAGAGAGTGAGATGCCAGCTCCTTTCATTCAGTCAGTAGCTTCAATCATTTCTGGACGTTTTTCATTGGCAAAAATCAATGAATATTGTAAATGCACAAACAGTAATTTCTCCGCATTGCAAGGTGCAATTCTGAAATTTTTTGCTTTTTCCTGCTCCTCTTAGCATGATAAAGAAGATTCAAAGAGAGTGAGATGCCAGCTCCTTTCATTCAGTCAGTAGCTTCAATCATTTATGGACGTTTTTCAATGGCAAAAATCAATGAATATTGTAAATGCACAAACAGTAATTTCTCTGCATTGCAAGGTGCAATTCTGAAATTTTTTGCTTTTTCCTGCTCCTCTTAGCATGATAAAGAAGATTCAAAGAGAGTGAGATGCCAGCTCCTTTCATTCAGTCAGTAGCTACAAACATTTCTGGTATATGAATAACATGATGTTTTTCAATGGCAAAAATCAATGAATATTGTAAATGCACAAACAGTAATTTCTCCGCATTGCAAGGTGCAATTCTGAAATTTTTTGCTTTTTCCTGCTCCTCTTAGCATGATAAAGAAGATTCAAAGAGAGTGAGATGCCAGCTCCTTTCATTCAGTCAGTAGCTTCAATCATTTCTGGACGTTTTTCAATGGCAAAAATCAATGAATATTGTAAATGCACAAACAGTAATTTCTCCGCATTGCAAGGTGCAATTCTGAAATTTTTTGCTTTTTCCTGCTCCTCTTAGCATGATAAAGAAGATTCAAAGAGAGTGAGATGCCAGCTCCTTTCATTCAGTCAGTAGCTTCAATCATTTCTGGACGTTTTTCAATGGCAAAAATCAATGAATATTGTAAATGCACAAACAGTAATTTCTCCGCATTGCAAGGTGCAATTCTGAAATTTTTTGCTTTTTCCTGCTCCTCTTAGCATGACAAAGAAGATTCAAAGAGAGTAAGATGCCAGCTCCTTTCATTCAGTCAGTAGCTTCAATCATTTCTGGTATATGAATAATATGATGTTTTTCAATGGCAAAAATCAATGAATATTGTAAATGCACAAACAGTAATTTCTCCGCATTGCAAGGTGCAATTCTGAAATTTTTTGCTTTTTCCTGCTCCTCTTAGCATGATAAAGAAGATTCAAAGAGAGTGAGATGCCAGCTCCTTTCATTCAGTCAGTAGCTTCAATCATTTCTGGACGTTTTTCAATGGCAAAAATCAATGAATATTGTAAATGCACAAACAGTAATTTCTCCGCATTGCAAGGTGCAATTCTGAAATTTTTTGCTTTTTCCTGCTCCTCTTAGCATGATAAAGAAGATTCAAAGAGAGTGAGATGCCAGCTCCTTTCATTCAGTCAGTAGCTTCAAACATTTCTGGTATATGAATAATATGATGTTTTTCAATGGCAAAAATCAATGAATATTGTAAAAGCACAAACAGTAATTTCTCCGCATTGCAAGGTGCAATTCTGAAATTTTTTGCTTTTTCCTGCTCCTCTTAGCATGATAAAGAAGATTCAAAGAGAGTGAGATGCCAGCTCCTTTCATTCAGTCAGTAGCTTCAATCATTTCTGGACGTTTTTCAATGGCAAAAATCAATGAATATTGTAAATGCACAAACAGTAATTTCTCCGCATTGCAAGGTGCAATTCTGAAATTTTTTGCTTTTTCCTGCTCCTCTTAGCATGATAAAGAAGATTCAAAGAGAGTGAGATGCCAGCTCCTTTCATTCAGTCAGTAGCTTCAATCATTTCTGGTATATGAATAACATGATGTTTTTCAATGGCAAAAATCAATGAATATTGTAAATGCACAAACAGTAATTTCTCCGCATTGCAAGTTGCAATTCTGAAATTTTTTGCTTTTTCCTGCTCCTCTTAGCATGATAAAGAAGATTCAAAGAGAGTGAGATGCCAGCTCCTTTCATTCAGTCAGTAGCTTCAATCATTTCTGGACGTTTTTCAATGGCAAAAATCAATGAATATTGTAAATGCACAAACAGTAATTTCTCCGCATTGCAAGGTGCAATTCTGAAATTTTTTGCTTTTTCCTGCTCCTCTTAGCATGATAAAGAAGATTCAAAGAGAGTGAGATGCCAGCTCCTTTCATTCAGTCAGTAGCTTCAATCATTTCTGGACGTTTTTCAATGGCAAAAATCAATGAATATTGTAAATGCACAAACAGTAATTTCTCCGCATTGCAAGGTGCAATTCTGAAATTTTTTGCTTTTTCCTGCTCCTCTTAGCATGATAAAGAAGATTCAAAGAGAGTGAGATGCCAGCTCCTTTCATTCAGTCAGTAGCTTCAAACATTTCTGGTATATGAATAACATGATGTTTTTCAATGGCAAAAATCAATGAATATTGTAAAAGCACAAACAGTAATTTCTCCGCATTGCAAGGTGCAATTCTGAAATTTTTTGCTTTTTCCTGCTCCTCTTAGCATGATAAAGAAGATTCAAAGAGAGTGAGATGCCAGCTCCTTTCATTCAGTCAGTAGCTTCAATCATTTCTGGACGTTTTTCAATGGCAAAAATCAATGAATATTGTAAATGCACAAACAGTAATTTCTCCGCATTGCAAGGTGCAATTCTGAAATTTTTTGCTTTTTCCTGCTCCTCTTAGCATGATAAAGAAGATTCAAAGAGAGTGAGATGCCAGCTCCTTTCATTCAGTCAGTAGCTTCAATCATTTCTGGTATATGAATAACATGATGTTTTTCAATGGCAAAAATCAATGAATATTGTAAATGCACAAACAGTAATTTCTCCACATTGCAAGGTGCAATTCTGAAATTTTTTGCTTTTTCCTGCTCCTCTTAGCATGATAAAGAACATTCAAAGAGAGTGAGATGCCAGCTCCTTTCATTCAGTCAGTAGCTTCAATCATTTCTGGACGTTTTTCAATGGCAAAAATCAATGAATATTGTAAATGCACAAACAGTAATTTCTCCGCATTGCAAGGTGCAATTCTGAAATTTTTTGCTTTTTCCTGCTCCTCTTAGCATGATAAAGAAGATTCAAAGAGAGTGAGATGCCAGCTCCTTTCATTCAGTCAGTAGCTACAAACATTTCTGGTATATGAATAACATGATGTTTTTCAATGGCAAAAATCAATGAATATTGTAAATGCACAAACAGTAATTTCTCCGCATTGCAAGGTGCAATTCTGAAATTTTTTGCTTTTTCCTGCTCCTCTTAGCATGATAAACAAGATTCAAAGAGAGTGAGATGCCAGCTCCTTTCATTCAGTCAGTAGCTTCAATCATTTCTGGACGTTTTTCAATGGCAAAAATCAATGAATATTGTAAATGCACAAACAGTAATTTCTCCGCATTGCAAGGTGCAATTCTGAAATTTTTTGCTTTTTCCTGCTCCTCTTAGCATGATAAAGAAGATTCAAAGAGAGTGAGATGCCAGCTCCTTTCATTCAGTCAGTAGCTTCAATCATTTCTGGACGTTTTTCAATGGCAAAAATCAATGAATATTGTAAATGCACAAACAGTAATTTCTCCGCATTGCAAGGTGCAATTCTGAAATTTTTTGCTTTTTCCTGCTCCTCTTAGCATGACAAAGAAGATTCAAAGAGAGTAAGATGCCAGCTCCTTTCATTCAGTCAGTAGCTTCAATCATTTCTGGTATATGAATAACATGATGTTTTTCAATGGCAAAAATCAATGAATATTGTAAATGCACAAACAGTAATTTCTCCGCATTGCAAGGTGCAATTCTGAAATTTTTTGCTTTTTCCTGCTCCTCTTAGCATGATAAAGAAGATTCAAAGAGAGTGAGATGCCAGCTCCTTTCATTCAGTCAGTAGCTTCAATCATTTCTGGACGTTTTTCAATGGCAAAAATCAATGAATATTGTAAATGCACAAACAGTAATTTCTCCGCATTGCAAGGTGCAATTCTGAAATTTTTTGCTTTTTCCTGCTCCTCTTAGCATGATAAAGAAGATTCAAAGAGAGTGAGATGCCAGCTCCTTTCATTCAGTCAGTAGCTTCAATCATTTCTGGACGTTTTTCAATGGCAAAAATCAATGAATATTGTAAATGCACAAACAGTAATTTCTCCGCATTGCAAGGTGCAATTCTGAAATTTTTTGCTTTTTCCTGCTCCTCTTAGCATGATAAAGAAGATTCAAAGAGAGTGAGATGCCAGCTCCTTTCATTCAGTCAGTAGCTTCAAACATTTCTGGTATATGAATAATATGATGTTTTTCAATGGCAAAAATCAATGAATATTGTAAAAGCACAAACAGTAATTTCTCCGCATTGCAAGGTGCAATTCTGAAATTTTTTGCTTTTTCCTGCTCCTCTTAGCATGATAAAGAAGATTCAAAGAGAGTGAGATGCCAGCTCCTTTCATTCAGTCAGTAGCTTCAATCATTTCTGGACGTTTTTCAATGGCAAAAATCAATGAATATTGTAAATGCACAAACAGTAATTTCTCCGCATTGCAAGGTGCAATTCTGAAATTTTTTGCTTTTTCCTGCTCCTCTTAGCATGATAAAGAAGAGTCAAAGAGAGTGAGATGCCAGCTCCTTTCATTCAGTCAGTAGCTTCAATCATTTCTGGTATATGAATAACATGATGTTTTTCAATGGCAAAAATCAATGAATATTGTAAATGCACAAACAGTAATTTCTCCGCATTGCAAGTTGCAATTCTGAAATTTTTTGCTTTTTCCTGCTCCTCTTAGCATGATAAAGAAGATTCAAAGAGAGTGAGATGCCAGCTCCTTTCATTCAGTCAGTAGCTTCAATCATTTCTGGACGTTTTTCAATGGCAAAAATCAATGAATATTGTAAATGCACAAACAGTAATTTCTCCGCATTGCAAGGTGCAATTCTGAAATTTTTTGCTTTTTCCTGCTCCTCTTAGCATGATAAAGAAGATTCAAAGAGAGTGAGATGCCAGCTCCTTTCATTCAGTCAGTAGCTTCAATCATTTCTGGACGTTTTTCAATGGCAAAAATCAATGAATATTGTAAATGCACAAACAGTAATTTCTCCGCATTGCAAGGTGCAATTCTGAAATTTTTTGCTTTTTCCTGCTCCTCTTAGCATGATAAAGAAGATTCAAAGAGAGTGAGATGCCAGCTCCTTTCATTCAGTCAGTAGCTTCAAACATTTCTGGTATATGAATAACATGATGTTTTTCAATGGCAAAAATCAATGAATATTGTAAAAGCACAAACAGTAATTTCTCCGCATTGCAAGGTGCAATTCTGAAATTTTTTGCTTTTTCCTGCTCCTCTTAGCATGATAAAGAAGATTCAAAGAGAGTGAGATGCCAGCTCCTTTCATTCAGTCAGTAGCTTCAATCATTTCTGGACGTTTTTCAATGGCAAAAATCAATGAATATTGTAAATGCACAAACAGTAATTTCTCCGCATTGCAAGGTGCAATTCTGAAATTTTTTGCTTTTTCCTGCTCCTCTTAGCATGATAAAGAAGATTCAAAGAGAGTGAGATGCCAGCTCCTTTCATTCAGTCAGTAGCTTCAATCATTTCTGGTATATGAATAACATGATGTTTTTCAATGGCAAAAATCAATGAATATTGTAAATGCACAAACAGTAATTTCTCCATATTGCAAGGTGCAATTCTGAAATTTTTTGCTTTTTCCTGCTCCTCTTAGCATGATAAAGAAGATTCAAAGAGAGTGATATGCCAGCTCCTTTCATTCAGTCAGTAGCTTCAATCATTTCTGGACGTTTTTCAATGGCAAAAATCAATGAATATTGTAAATGCACAAACAGTAATTTCTCCGCATTGCAAGGTGCAATTCTGAAATTTTTTGCTTTTTCCTGCTCCTCTTAGCATGATAAAGAAGATTCAAAGAGAGTGAGATGCCAGCTCCTTTCATTCAGTCAGTAGCTACAAACATTTCTTGTATATGAATAACATGATGTTTTTCAATGGCAAAAATCAATGAATATTGTAAATGCACAAACAGTAATTTCTCCGCATTGCAAGGTGCAATTCTGAAATTTTTTGCTTTTTCCTGCTCCTCTTAGCATGATAAACAAGATTCAAAGAGAGTGAGATGCCAGCTCCTTTCATTCAGTCAGTAGCTTCAATCATTTCTGGACGTTTTTCAATGGCAAAAATCAATGAATATTGTAAATGCACAAACAGTAATTTCTCCGCATTGCAAGGTGCAATTCTGAAATTTTTTGCTTTTTCCTGCTCCTCTTAGCATGATAAAGAAGATTCAAAGAGAGTGAGATGCCAGCTCCTTTCATTCAGTCAGTAGCTTCAATCATTTCTGGACGTTTTTCAATGGCAAAAATCAATGAATATTGTAAATGCACAAACAGTAATTTCTCCGCATTGCAAGGTGCAATTCTGAAATTTTTTGCTTTTTCCTGCTCCTCTTAGCATGACAAAGAAGATTCAAAGAGAGTAAGATGCCAGCTCCTTTCATTCAGTCAGTAGCTTCAATCATTTCTGGTATATGAATAACATGATGTTTTTCAATGGCAAAAATCAATGAATATTGTAAATGCACAAACAGTAATTTCTCCGCATTGCAAGGTGCAATTCTGAAATTTTTTGCTTTTTCCTGCTCCTCTTAGCATGATAAAGAAGATTCAAAGAGAGTGAGATGCCAGCTCCTTTCATTCAGTCAGTAGCTTCAATCATTTCTGGACGTTTTTCAATGGCAAAAATCAATGAATATTGTAAATGCACAAACAGTAATTTCTCCGCATTGCAAGGTGCAATTCTGAAATTTTTTGCTTTTTCCTGCTCCTCTTAGCATGATAAAGAAGATTCAAAGAGAGTGAGATGCCAGCTCCTTTCATTCAGTCAGTAGCTTCAATCATTTCTGGTATATGAATAACATGATGTTTTTCAATGGCAAAAATCAACGAATATTGTAAATGCACAAACAGTAATTTCTCCACATTGCAAGGTGCAATTCTGAAATTTTTTGCTTTTTCCTGCTCCTCTTAGCATGATAAAGAAGATTCAAAGAGAGTGAGATGACAGCTCCTTTCATTCAGTCAGTAGCTTCAATCATTTCTGGACGTTTTTCAATGGCAAAAAACAATGAATATTGTAAATGCACAAACAGTAATTTCTCCGCATTGCAAGGTGCAATTCTGAAATTTTTTGCTTTTTCCTGCTCCTCTTAGCATGATAAAGAAGATTCAAAGAGAGCGAGATGCCAGCTCCTTTCATTCAGTCAGTAGCTTCAATCATTTCTGGTATATGAATAACATGATGTTTTTCAATGGCAATAATCAATGAATATTGTAAATGCACAAACAGTAATTTCTCCGCATTGCAAGGTGCAATTCTGAAATTTTTTGCTTTTTCCTGCTCCTCTTAGCATGATAAAGAAGATTCAAAGAGAGTGAGATGCCAGCTCCTTTCATTCAGTCAGTAGCTTCAATCATTTCTGGACGTTTTTCAATGGCAAAAATCAATGAATATTGTAAATGCACAAACAGTAATTTCTCCGCATTGCAAGGTGCAATTCTGAAATTTTTTGCTTTTTCCTGCTCCTCTTAGCATGATAAAGAAGATTCAAAGAGAGTGAGATGCCAGCTCCTTTCATTCAGTCAGTAGCTTCAATCATTTCTGGACGTTTTTCAATGGCAAAAATCAATGAATATTGTAAATGCACAAACAGTAATTTCTCCGCATTGCAAGGTGCAATTCTGAAATTTTTTGCTTTTTCCTGCTCCTCTTAGCATGATAAAGAAGATTCAAAGAGAGTGAGATGCCAGCTCCTTTCATTCAGTCAGTAGCTTCAATCATTTCTGGACGTTTTTCAATGGCAAAAATCAATGAATATTGTAAATGCACAAACAGTAATTTCTCCGCATTGCAAGGTGCAATTCTGAAATTTTTTGCTTTTTCCTGCTCCTCTTAGCATGACAAAGAAGATTCAAAGAGAGTAAGATGCCAGCTCCTTTCATTCAGTCAGTAGCTTCAATCATTTCTGGTATATGAATAACATGATGTTTTTCAATGGCAAAAATCAATGAATATTGTAAATGCACAAACAGTAATTTCTCCGCATTGCAAGGTGCAATTCTGAAATTTTTTGCTTTTTCCTGCTCCTCTTAGCATGATAAAGAAGATTCAAAGAGAGTGAGATGCCAGCTCCTTTCATTCAGTCAGTAGCTTCAATCATTTCTGGACGTTTTTCAATGGCAAAAATCAATGAATATTGTAAATGCACAAACAGTAATTTCTCCGCATTGCAAGGTGCAATTCTGAAATTTTTTGCTTTTTCCTGCTCCTCTTAGCATGATAAAGAAGATTCAAAGAGAGTGAGATGCCAGCTCCTTTCATTCAGTCAGTAGCTTCAATCATTTCTGGTATATGAATAACATGATGTTTTTCAATGGCAAAAATCAATGAATATTGTAAATGCACAAACAGTAATTTCTCCACATTGCAAGGTGCAATTCTGAAATTTTTTGCTTTTTCCTGCTCCTCTTAGCATGATAAAGAAGATTCAAAGAGAGTGAGATGACAGCTCCTTTCATTCAGTCAGTAGCTTCAAACATTTCTGGTATATGAATAACATGATGTTTTTCAATGGCAAAAATCAATGAATATTGTAAATGCACAAAGAGTAATTTCTCCGCATTGCAAGGTGCAATTCTGAAATTTTTTGCTTTTTCCTGCTCCTCTTAGCATGATAAAGAAGATTCAAAGAGAGTGAGATGCCAGCTCCTTTCATTCAGTCAGTAGCTTCAATCATTTCTGGACGTTTTTCAATGGCAAAAATCAATGAATATTGTAAATGCACAATCAGTAATTTCTCCGCATTGCAAGGTGCAATTCTGAAATTTTTTGCTTTTTCCTGCTCCTCTTAGCATGATAAAGAAGATTCAAAGAGAGTGAGATGCCAGCTCCTTTCATTCAGTCAGTAGCTTCAATCATTTCTGGTATATGAATAACATGATGTTTTTCAATGGCAAAAATCAATGAATATTGTAAATGCACAAACAGTAATTTCTCCACATTGCAAGGTGCAATTCTGAAATTTTTTGCTTTTTCCTGCTCCTCTTAGCATGATAAAGAAGATTCAAAGAGAGTGAGATGCCAGCTCCTTTCATTCAGTCAGTAGCTTCAAACATTTCTGGTATATGAATAACATGATGTTTTTCAATGGCAAAAATCAATGAATATTGTAAATGCACAAAGAGTAATTTCTCCGCATTGCAAGGTGCAATTCTGAAATTTTTTGCTTTTTCCTGCTCCTCTTAGCATGATAAAGAAGATTCAAAGAGAGTGAGATGCCAGCTCCTTTCATTCAGTCAGTAGCTTCAATCATTTCTGGACGTTTTTCAATGGCAAAAATCAATGAATATTGTAAATGCACAAACAGTAATTTCTCCGCATTGCAAGGTGCAATTCTGAAATTTTTTGCTTTTTCCTGCTCCTCTTAGCATGATAAAGAAGATTCAAAGAGAGTGAGATGCCAGCTCCTTTCATTCAGTCAGTAGCTTCAATCATTTCTGGACGTTTTTCAATGGCAAAAATCAATGAATATTGTAAATGCACAAACAGTAATTTCTCCGCATTGCAAGGTGCAATTCTGAAATTTTTTGCTTTTTCCTGCTCCTCTTAGCATGATAAAGAAGATTCAAAGAGAGTGAGATGCCAGCTCCTTTCATTCATTCAGTAGCTTCAATCATTTCTGGACGTTTTTCAATGGCAAAAATCAATGAATATTGTAAATGCACAAACAGTAATTTCTCCGCATTGCAAGGTGCAATTCTGAAATTTTTTGCTTTTTCCTGCTCCTCTTAGCATGATAAAGAAGATTCAAAGAGAGTGAGATGCCAGCTCCTTTCATTCAGTCAGTAGCTTCAATCATTTCTGGACGTTTTTCAATGGCAAAAATCAATGAATATTGTAAATGCTCAAACAGTAATTTCTCCGCATTGCAAGGTGCAATTCTGAAATTTTTTGCTTTTTCCTGCTCCTCTTAGCATGACAAAGAAGATTCAAAGAGAGTAAGATGCCAGCTCCTTTCATTCAGTCAGTAGCTTCAATCATTTCTGGTATATGAATAACATGATGTTTTTCAATGGCAAAAATCAATGAATATTGTAAATGCACAAACAGTAATTTCTCCGCATTGCAAGGTGCAATTCTGAAATTTTTTGCTTTTTCCTGCTCCTCTTAGCATGATAAAGAAGATTCAAAGAGAGTGAGATGCCAGCTCCTTTCATTCAGTCAGTAGCTTCAATCATTTCTGGACGTTTTTCAATGGCAAAAATCAATGAATATTGTAAATGCACAAACAGTAATTTCTCCGCATTGCAAGGTGCAATTCTGAAATTTTTTGCTTTTTCCTGCTCCTCTTAGCATGATAAAGAAGATTCAAAGAGAGTGAGATGCCAGCTCCTTTCATTCAGTCAGTAGCTTCAATCATTTCTGGACGTTTTTCAATGGCAAAAATCAATGAATATTGTAAATGCACAAACAGTAATTTCTCCGCATTGCAAGGTGCAATTCTGAAATTTTTTGCTTTTTCCTGCTCCTCTTAGCATGATAAAGAAGATTCAAAGAGAGTGAGATGCCAGCTCCTTTCATTCAGTCAGTAGCTTCAAACATTTCTGGTATATGAATAACATGATGTTTTTCAATGGCAAAAATCAATGAATATTGTAAAAGCACAAACAGTAATTTCTCCGCATTGCAAGGTGCAATTCTGAAATTTTTTGCTTTTTCCTGCTCCTCTTAGCATGATAAAGAAGATTCAAAGAGAGTGAGATGCCAGCTCCTTTCATTCAGTCAGTAGCTTCAATCATTTCTGGACGTTTTTCAATGGCAAAAATCAATGAATATTGTAAATGCACAAACAGTAATTTCTCCGCATTGCAAGGTGCAATTCTGAAATTTTTTGCTTTTTCCTGCTCCTCTTAGCATGATAAAGAAGATTCAAAGAGAGTGAGATGCCAGCTCCTTTCATTCAGTCAGTAGCTTCAATCATTTCTGGTATATGAATAACATGATGTTTTTCAATGGCAAAAATCAATGAATATTGTAAATGCACAAACAGTAATTTCTCCGCATTGCAAGTTGCAATTCTGAAATTTTTTGCTTTTTCCTGCTCCTCTTAGCATGATAAAGAAGATTCAAAGAGAGTGAGATGCCAGCTCCTTTCATTCAGTCAGTAGCTTCAATCATTTCTGGACGTTTTTCAATGGCAAAAATCAATGAATATTGTAAATGCACAAACAGTAATTTCTCCGCATTGCAAGGTGCAATTCTGAAATTTTTTGCTTTTTCCTGCTCCTCTTAGCATGATAAAGAAGATTCAAAGAGAGTGAGATGCCAGCTCCTTTCATTCAGTCAGTAGCTTCAATCATTTCTGGACGTTTTTCAATGGCAAAAATCAATGAATATTGTAAATGCACAAACAGTAATTTCTCCGCATTGCAAGTTGCAATTCTGAAATTTTTTGCTTTTTCCTGCTCCTCTTAGCATGATAAAGAAGATTCAAAGAGAGTGAGATGCCAGCTCCTTTCATTCAGTCAGTAGCTTCAAACATTTCTGGTATATGAATAACATGATGTTTTTCAATGGCAAAAATCAATGAATATTGTAAAAGCACAAACAGTAATTTCTCCGCATTGCAAGGTGCAATTCTGAAATTTTTTGCTTTTTCCTGCTCCTCTTAGCATGATAAAGAAGATTCAAAGAGAGTGAGATGCCAGCTCCTTTCATTCAGTCAGTAGCTTCAATCATTTCTGGACGTTTTTCAATGGCAAAAATCAATGAATATTGTAAATGCACAAACAGTAATTTCTCCGCATTGCAAGGTGCAATTCTGAAATTTTTTGCTTTTTCCTGCTCCTCTTAGCATGATAAAGAAGATTCAAAGAGAGTGAGATGCCAGCTCCTTTCATTCAGTCAGTAGCTTCAATCATTTCTGGTATATGAATAACATGATGTTTTTCAATGGCAAAAATCAATGAATATTGTAAATGCACAAACAGTAATTTCTCCACATTGCAAGGTGCAATTCTGAAATTTTTTGCTTTTTCCTGCTCCTCTTAGCATGATAAAGAAGATTCAAAGAGAGTGAGATGCCAGCTCCTTTCATTCAGTCAGTAGCTTCAATCATTTCTGGACGTTTTTCAATGGCAAAAATCAATGAATATTGTAAATGCACAAACAGTAATTTCTCCGCATTGCAAGGTGCAATTCTGAAATTTTTTGCTTTTTCCTGCTCCTCTTAGCATGATAAAGAAGATTCAAAGAGAGCGAGATGCCAGCTCCTTTCATTCAGTCAGTAGCTTCAATCATTTCTGGTATATGAATAACATGATGTTTTTCAATGGCAAAAATCAATGAATATTGTAAATGCACAAACAGTAATTTCTCCGCATTGCAAGGTGCAATTCTGAAATTTTTTGCTTTTTCCTGCTCCTCTTAGCATGATAAAGAAGATTCAAAGAGAGTGAGATGCCAGCTCCTTTCATTCAGTCAGTAGCTTCAATCATTTCTGGACGTTTTTCAATGGCAAAAATCAATGAATATTGTAAATGCACAAACAGTAATTTCTCCGCATTGCAAGGTGCAATTCTGAAATTTTTTGCTTTTTCCTGCTCCTCTTAGCATGATAAAGAAGATTCAAAGAGAGTGAGATGCCAGCTCCTTTCATTCAGTCAGTAGCTTCAAACATTTCTGGTATATGAATAACATGATGTTTTTCAAAGGCAAAAATCAATGAATATTGTAAATGCACAAACAGTAATTTCTCCGCATTGCAAGGTGCAATTCTGAAATTTTTTGCTTTTTCCTGCTCCTCTTAGCATGATAAAGAAGATTCAAAGAGAGTGAGATGCCAGCTCCTTTCATTCAGTCAGTAGCTTCAATCATTTCTGGACGTTTTTCAATGGCAAAAATCAATGAATATTGTAAATGCACAAACAGTAATTTCTCCGCATTGCAAGGTGCAATTCTGAAATTTTTTGCTTTTTCCTGCTCCTCTTAGCATGATAAAGAAGATTCAAAGAGAGTGAGATGCCAGCTCCTTTCATTCAGTCAGTAGCTTCAATCATTTCTGGACGTTTTTCAATGGCAAAAATCAATGAATATTGTAAATGCACAAACAGTAATTTCTCCGCATTGCAAGGTGCAATTCTGAAATTTTTTGCTTTTTCCTGCTCCTCTTAGCATGATAAAGAAGATTCAAAGAGAGTGAGATGCCAGCTCGTTTCATTCAGTCAGTAGCTTCAATCATTTCTGGTATATGAATAACATGATGTTTTTCAATAGCAAAAATCAATGAATATTGTAAATGCACAAACAGTAATTTCTCCGCATTGCAAGGTGCAATTCTGAAATTTTTTGCTTTTTCCTGCTCCTCTTAGCATGATAAAGAAGATTCAAAGAGAGTGAGATGCCAGCTCCTTTCATTCAGTCAGCAGCTTCAATCATTTCTGGACATTTTTCAATGGCAAAAATCAATGAATATTGTAAATGCACAAACAGTAATTTCTCCGCATTGCAAGGTGCAATTCTGAAATTTTTTGCTTTTTCCTGCTCCTCTTAGCATGATAAAGAAGATTCAAAGAGAGTGAGATGCCAGCTCCTTTCATTCAGTCAGTAGCTTCAAACATTTCTGGTATATGAATAACATGATGTTTTTCAATGGCAAAAATCAATGAATATTGTAAAAGCACAAACAGTAATTTCTCCGCATTGCAAGGTGCAATTCTGAAATTTTTTGCTTTTTCCTGCTCCTCTTAGCATGATAAAGAAGATTCAAAGAGAGTGAGATGCCAGCTCCTTTCATTCAGTCAGTAGCTTCAATCATTTCTGGACGTTTTTCAATGGCAAAAATCAATGAATATTGTAAATGCACAAACAGTAATTTCTCCGCATTGCAAGGTGCAATTCTGAAATTTTTTGCTTTTTCCTGCTCCTCTTAGCATGATAAAGAAGATTCAAAGAGAGTGAGATGCCAGCTCCTTTCATTCAGTCAGTAGCTTCAATCATTTCTGGTATATGAATAACATGATGTTTTTCAATGGCAAAAATCAATGAATATTGTAAATGCACAAACAGTAATTTCTCCGCATTGAAAGTTGCAATTCTGAAATTTTTTGCTTTTTCCTGCTCCTCTTAGCATGATAAAGAAGATTCAAAGAGAGTGAGATGCCAGCTCCTTTCATTCAGTCAGTAGCTTCAATTATTTCTGGACGTTTTTCAATGGCAAAAATCAATGAATATTGTAAATGCACAAACAGTAATTTCTCCGCATTGCAAGGTGCAATTCTGAAATTTTTTGCTTTTTCCTGCTCCTCTTAGCATGATAAAGAAGATTCAAAGAGAGTGAGATGCCAGCTCCTTTCATTCAGTCAGTTGCTTCAATCATTTCTGGACGTTTTTCAATGGCAAAAATCAATGAATATTGTAAATGCACAAACAGTAATTTCTCCGCATTGCAAGGTGCAATTCTGAAATTTTTTGCTTTTTCCTGCTCCTCTTAGCATGATAAAGAAGATTCAAAGAGAGTGAGATGCCAGCTCCTTTCATTCAGTCAGTAGCTTCAATCATTTCTGGACGTTTTTCAATGGCAAAAATCAATGAATATTGTAAATGCACAAACAGTAATTTCTCCGCATTGCAAGGTGCAATTCTGAAATTTTTTGCTTTTTCCTGCTCCTCTTTGCATGATAAAGAAGATTCAAAGAGAGTGAGATGCCAGCTCCTTTCATTCAGTCAGTAGCTTCAATCATTTCTGGTATATGAATAACATGATGTTTTTCAATGGCAAAAATCAATGAATATTGTAAATGCACAAACAGTAATTTCTCCGCATTGCAAGGTGCAATTCTGAAATTTTTGGCTTTTTCCTGCTCCTCTTAGCATGATAAAGAAGATTCAAAGAGAGTGAGATGCCAGCTCCTTTCATTCAGTCAGTAGCTTCAATCATTTCTGGATGTTTTTCAATGGCAAAAATCAATGAATATTGTAAATGCACAAACAGTAATTTCTCCGCATTGCAAGGTGCAATTCTGAAATTTCTTGCATTTTCCTGCTCCTCTTAGCATGATAAAGAAGATTCAAAGAGAGTGAGATGCCAGCTCCTTTCATTCAGTCAGTAGCTTCAATCATTTCTGGACGTTTTTCAATGGCAAAAATCAATGAATATTGTAAATGCACAAACAGTAATTTCTTCGCATTGCAAGGTGCAATTCTGAAATTTTTTGCTTTTTCCTGCTCCTCTTAGCATGATAAAGAAGATTCAAAGAGAGTGAGATGCCAGCTCCTTTCATTCAGTCAGTAGCTTCAAACATTTCTGGTATATGAATAACATGATGTTTTTCAATGGCAAAAATCAATGAATATTGTAAATGCACAAACAGTAATTTCTCCGCATTGCAAGGTGCAATTCTGAAATTTTTTGCTTTTTCCTGCTCCTCTTAGCATGATAAAGAAGATTCAAAGAGAGTGAGATGCCAGCTCCTTTCATTCAGTCAGTAGCTTCAATCATTTCTGGACGTTTTTCAATGGCAAAAATCAATGAATATTGTAAATGCACAAACAGTAATTTCTCCGCATTGCAAGGTGCAATTCTGAAATTTTTTGCTTTTTCCTGCTCCTCTTAGCATGATAAAGAAGATTCAAAGAGAGTGAGATGCCAGCTTCTTTCATTCAGTCAGTAGCTTCAAACATTTCTGGGATATGAATAACATGATGTTTTTCAATGGCAAAAATTAATGAATATTGTAAATGCACAAACAGTAATTTCTCCGCATTGCAAGGTGCAATTCTGAAATTTTTTGCTTTTTCCTGCTCCTCTTAGCATGATAAAGAAGATTCAAAGAGAGTGAGATGCCAGCTCCTTTCATTCAGTCAGTAGCTTCAATCATTTCTGGACGTTTTTCAATGGCAAAAATCAATGAATATTGTAAATGCACAAACAGTAATTTCTCCGCATTGCAAGGTGCAATTCTGAAATTTTTTGCTTTTTCCTGCTCCTCTTAGCATGATAAAGAAGATTCAAAGAGAGTGAGATGCCAGCTCCTTTCATTCAGTCAGTAGCTTCAATCATTTCTGGACGTTTTTCAATGGCAAAAATCAATGAATATTGTAAATGCACAAACAGTAATTTCTCCGCATTGCAAGGTGCAATTCTGAAATTTTTTGCTTTTTCCTGCTCCTCTTAGCATGATAAAGAAGATTCAAAGAGAGTGAGATGCCAGCTCCTTTCATTCAGTCAGTAGCTTCAATCATTTCTGGACGTTTTTCAATGGCAAAAATCAATGAATATTGTAAATGCACAAACAGTAATTTCTCCGCATTGCAAGGTGCAATTCTGAAATTTTTTGCTTTTTCCTGCTCCTCTTAGCATGATAAAGAAGATTCAAAGAGAGTGAGATGCCAGCTCCTTTCATTCAGTCAGTAGCTTCAAACATTTCTGGTATATGAATAACATGATGTTTTTCAATGGCAAAAATCAATGAATATTGTAAAAGCACAAACAGTAATTTCTCCGCATTGCAAGGTGCAATTCTGAAATTTTTTGCTTTTTCCTGCTCCTCTTAGCATGATAAAGAAGATTCAAAGAGAGTGAGATGCCAGCTCCTTTCATTCAGTCAGTAGCTTCAATCATTTCTGGACGTTTTTCAATGGCAAAAATCAATGAATATTGTAAATGCACAAACAGTAATTTCTCCGCATTGCAAGGTGCAATTCTGAAATTTTTTGCTTTTTCCTGCTCCTCTTAGCATGATAAAGAAGATTCAAAGAGAGTGAGATGCCAGCTCCTTTCATTCAGTCAGTAGCTTCAATCATTTCTGGTATATGAATAACATGATGTTTTTCAATGGCAAAAATCAATGAATATTGTAAATGCACAAACAGTAATTTCTCCACATTGCAAGGTGCAATTCTGAAATTTTTTGCTTTTTCCTGCTCCTCTTAGCATGATAAAGAAGATTCAAAGAGAGTGAGATGCCAGCTCCTTTCATTCAGTCAGTAGCTTCAATCTCTTCTGGACGTTTTTCAATGGCAAAAATCAATGAATATTGTAAATGCACAAACAGTAATTTCTCCGCATTGCAAGGTGCAATTCTGAAATTTTTTGCTTTTTCCTGCTCCTCTTAGCATGATAAAGAAGATTCAAAGAGAGCGAGATGCCAGCTCCTTTCATTCAGTCAGTAGCTTCAATCATTTCTGGTATATGAATAACATGATGTTTTTCAATGGCAAAAATCAATGAATATTGTAAATGCACAAACAGTAATTTCTCCGCATTGCAAGGTGAAATTCTGAAATTTTTTGCTTTTTCCTGCTCCTCTTAGCATGATAAAGAAGATTCAAAGAGAGTGAGATGCCAGCTCCTTTCATTCAGTCAGTAGCTTCAATCATTTCTGGACGTTTTTCAATGGCAAAAATCAATGAATATTGTAAATGCACAAACAGTAATTTCTCCGCATTGCAAGGTGCAATTCTGAAATTTTTTGCTTTTTCCTGCTCCTCTTAGCATGATAAAGAAGATTCAAAGAGAGTGAGATGCCAGCTCCTTTCATTCAGTCAGTAGCTTCAAACATTTCTGGTATATGAATAACATGATGTTTTTCAATGGCAAAAATCAATGAATATTGTAAATGCACAAACAGTAATTTCTCCGCATTGCAAGGTGCAATTCTGAAATTTTTTGCTTTTTCCTGCTCCTCTTAGCATGATAAAGAAGATTCAAAGAGAGTGAGATGCCAGCTCCTTTCATTCAGTCAGTAGCTTCAATCATTTCTGGACGTTTTTCAATGGCAAAAATCAATGAATATTGTAAATGCACAAACAGTAATTTCTCCGCATTGCAAGGTGCAATTCTGAAATTTTTTGCTTTTTCCTGCTCCTCTTAGCATGATAAAGAAGATTCAAAGAGAGTGAGATGCCAGCTCCTTTCATTCAGTCAGTAGCTTCAATCATTTCTGGACGTTTTTCAATGGCAAAAATCAATGAATATTGTAAATGCACAAACAGTAATTTCTCCGCATTGCAAGGTGCAATTCTGAAATTTTTTGCTTTTTCCTGCTCCTCTTAGCATGATAAAGAAGATTCAAAGAGAGTGAGATGCCAGCTCCTTTCATTCAGTCAGTAGCTTAAATCATTTCTGGTATATGAATAACATGATGTTTTTCAATGGCAAAAATCAATGAATATTGTAAATGCACAAACAGTAATTTCTCCGCATTGCAAGGTGCAATTCTGAAATTTTTTGCTTTTTCCTGCTCCTCTTAGCATGATAAAGAAGATTCAAAGAGAGTGAGATGCCAGCTCCTTTCATTCAGTCAGCAGCTTC
Source organism: Phyllobates terribilis (assembly GCF_046119375.1). Taxonomy (NCBI): domain Eukaryota; kingdom Metazoa; phylum Chordata; class Amphibia; order Anura; family Dendrobatidae; genus Phyllobates; species Phyllobates terribilis. The sequence goes on from NW_027365388.1 coordinate 63,592, forward strand.
AATCATTTCTGGACATTTTTCAATGGCAAAAATCAATGAATATTGTAAATGCACAAACAGTAATTTCTCCGCATTGCAAGGTGCAATTCTGAAATGTTTTGCTTTTTCCTGCTCCTCTTAGCATGATAAAGAAGATTCAAAGAGAGTGAGATGCCAGCTCCTTTCATTCAGTCAGTAGCTTCAAACATTTCTGGTATATGAATAACATGATGTGTTTCAATAGCAAAAATCAATGAATATTGTAAAAGCACAAACAGTAATTTCTCCGCATTGCAAGGTGCAATTCTGAAATTTTTTGCTTTTTCCTGCTCCTCTTAGCATGATAAAGAAGATTCAAAGAGAGTGAGATGCCAGCTCCTTTCATTCAGTCAGTAGCTTCAATCATTTCTGGACGTTTTTCAATGGCAAAAATCAATGAATATTGTAAATGCACAAACAGTAATTTCTCCGCATTGCAAGGTGCCATTCTGAAATTTTTTGCTTTTTCCTGCTCCTCTTAGCATGATAAAGAAGATTCAAAGAGAGTGAGATTCCAGCTCCTTTCATTCAGTCAGTAGCTTCAATCATTACTGGTATATGAATAACATGATGTTTTTCAATGGCAAAAATCAATGAATATTGTAAATGCACAAACAGTAATTTCTCCGCATTGCAAGTTGCAATTCTGAAATTTTTTGCTTTTTCCTGCTCCTCTTAGCATGATAAAGAAGATTCAAAGAGAGTGAGATGCCAGCTCCTTTCATTCAGTCAGTAGCTTCAATTATTTCTGGACGTTTTTCAATGGCAAAAATCAATGAATATTGTAAATGCACAAACAGTAATTTCTCCGCATTGCAAGGTGCAATTCTGAAATTTTTTGCTTTTTCCTGCTCCTCTTAGCATGATAAAGAAGATTCAAAGAGAGTGAGATGCCAGCTCCTTTCATTCAGTCAGTAGCTTCAAACATTTCTGGTATATGAATAACATGATGTGTTTCAATGGCAAAAATCAATGAATATTGTAAAAGCACAAACAGTAATTTCTCCGCATTGCAAGGTGCAATTCTGAAATTTTTTGCTTTTTCCTGCTCCTCTTAGCATGATAAAGAAGATTCAAAGAGAGTGAGATGCCAGCTCCTTTCATTCAGTCAGTAGCTTCAATCATTTCTGGACGTTTTTCAATGGCAAAAATCAATGAATATTGTAAATGCACAAACAGTAATTTCTCCGCATTGCAAGGTGCCATTCTGAAATTTTTTGCTTTTTCCTGCTCCTCTTAGCATGATAAAGAAGATTCAAAGAGAGTGAGATTCCAGCTCCTTTCATTCAGTCAGTAGCTTCAATCATTACTGGTATATGAATAACATGATGTTTTTCAATGGCAAAAATCAATGAATATTGTAAATGCACAAACAGTAATTTCTCCGCATTGCAAGTTGCAATTCTGAAATTTTTTGCTTTTTCCTGCTCCTCTTAGCATGATAAAGAAGATTCAAAGAGAGTGAGATGCCAGCTCCTTTCATTCAGTCAGTAGCTTCAATTATTTCTGGACGTTTTTCAATGGCAAAAATCAATGAATATTGTAAATGCACAAACAGTAATTTCTCCGCATTGCAAGGTGCAATTCTGAAATTTTTTGCTTTTTCCTGCTCCTCTTAGCATGATAAAGAAGATTCAAAGAGAGTGAGATGCCAGCTCCTTTCATTCAGTCAGTAGCTTCAAACATTTCTGGTATATGAATAACATGATGTGTTTCAATGGCAAAAATCAATGAATATTGTAAAAGCACAAACAGTAATTTCTCCGCATTGCAAGGTGCAATTCTGAAATTTTTTGCTTTTTCCTGCTCCTCTTAGCATGATAAAGAAGACTCAAAGAGAGTGAGATGCCAGCTCCTTTCATTCAGTCAGTAGCTTCAATCATTTCTGGACGTTTTTCAATGGCAAAAATCAATGAATATTGTAAATGCACAAACAGTAATTTCTCCGCATTGCAAGGTGCCATTCTGAAATTTTTTGCTTTTTCCTGCTCCTCTTAGCATGATAAAGAAGATTCAAAGAGAGTGAGATTCCAGCTCCTTTCATTCAGTCAGTAGCTTCAATCATTACTGGTATATGAATAACATGATGTTTTTCAATGGCAAAAATCAATGAATATTGTAAATGCACAAACAGTAATTTCTCCGCATTGCAAGTTGCAATTCTGAAATTTTTTGCTTTTTCCTGCTCCTCTTAGCATGATAAAGAAGATTCAAAGAGAGTGAGATGCCAGCTCCTTTCATTCAGTCAGTAGCTTCAATTATTTCTGGACGTTTTTCAATGGCAAAAATCAATGAATATTGTAAATGCACAAACAGTAATTTCTCCGCATTGCAAGGTGCAATTCTGAAATTTTTTGCTTTTTCCTGCTCCTCTTAGCATGATAAAGAAGATTCAAAGAGAGTGAGATGCCAGCTCCTTTCATTCAGTCAGTTGCTTCAATCATTTCTGGACGTTTTTCAATGGCAAAAATCAGTGAATATTGTAAATGCACAAACAGTAATTTCTCCGCATTGCAAGGTGCAATTCTGAAATTTTTTGCTTTTTCCTGCTCCTCTTAGCATGATAAAGAAGATTCAAAGAGAGTGAGATGCCAGCTCCTTTCATTCAGTCAGTAGCTTCAATCATTTCTGGACGTTTTTCAATGGCAAAAATCAATGAATATTGTAAATGCACAAACAGTAATTTCTCCGCATTGCAAGGTGCAATTCTGAAATTTTTTGCTTTTTCCTGCTTCTCTTTGCATGATAAAGAAGATTCAAAGAGAGTGAGATGCCAGCTCCTTTCATTCAGTCAGTAGCTTCAATCATTTCTGGTATATGAATAACATGATGTTTTTCAATGGCAAAAATCAATGAATATTGTAAATGCACAAACAGTAATTTCTCCGCATTGCAAGGTGCAATTCTGAAATTTTTGGCTTTTTCCTGCTCCTCTTAGCATGATAAAGAAGATTCAAAGAGAGTGAGATGCCAGCTCCTTTCATTCAGTCAGTAGCTTCAATCATTTCTGGATGTTTTTCAATGGCAAAAATCAATGAATATTGTAAATGCACAAACAGTAATTTCTCCGCATTGCAAGGTGCAATTCTGAAATTTCTTGCATTTTCCTGCTCCTCTTAGCATGATAAAGAAGATTCAAAGAGAGTGAGATGCCAGCTCCTTTCATTCAGTCAGTAGCTTCAATCATTTCTGGACGTTTTTCAATGGCAAAAATCAATGAATATTGTAAAGGCACAAACAGTAATTTCTCCGCATTGCAAGGTGCAATTCTGAAATTTTTTGCTTTTTCCTGCTCCTCTTAGCATGATAAAGAAGATTCAAAGAGAGTGCGATGCCAGCTCCTTTCATTCAGTCAGTAGCTTCAAACATTTCTGGTATATGAATAACATGATGTTTTTCAATGGCAAAAATCAATGAATATTGTAAATGCACAAACAGTAATTTCTCCGCATTGCAAGGTGCAATTCTGAAATTTTTTGCTTTTTCCTGCTCCTCTTAGCATGATAAAGAAGATTCAAAGAGAGTGAGATGCCAGCTCCTTTCATTCAGTCAGTAGCTTCAATCATTTCTGGTATATGAATAACATGATGTTTTTCAATGGCAAAAATCAATGAATATTGTAAATGCACAAACAGTAATTTCTCCGCATTGCAAGTTGCAATTCTGAAATTTTTCGCTTTTTCCTGCTCCTCTTAGCATGATAAAGAAGATTCAAAGAGAGTGAGATGCCAGCTCCTTTCATTCAGTCAGTAGCTTCAAACATTTCTGGTATATGAATAACATGATGTTTTTCAATGGCAAAAATCAATGAATATTGTAAAAGCACAAACAGTAATTTCTCCGCATTGCAAGGTGCAATTCTGAAATTTTTTGCTTTTTCCTGCTCCTCTTAGCATGATAAAGAAGATTCAAAGAGAGTGAGATGCCAGCTCCTTTCATTCAGTCAGTAGCTTCAATCATTTCTGGACGTTTTTCAATGGCAAAAATCAATGAATATTGTAAATGCACAAACAGTAATTTCTCCGCATTGCAAGGTGCAATTCTGAAATTTTTTGCTTTTTCCTGCTCCTCTTAGCATGATAAAGAAGATTCAAAGAGAGTGAGATGCCAGCTCCTTTCATTCAGTCAGTAGCTTCAATCATTTCTGGTATATGAATAACATGATGTTTTTCAATGGCAAAAATCAATGAATATTGTAAATGCACAAACAGTAATTTCTCCACATTGCAAGGTGCAATTCTGAAATTTTTTGCTTTTTCCTGCTCCTCTTAGCATGATAAAGAAGATTCAAAGAGAGTGAGATGCCAGCTCCTTTCATTCAGTCAGTAGCTTCAATCATTTCTGGACGTTTTTCAATGGCAAAAATCAATGAATATTGTAAATGCACAAACAGTAATTTCTCCGCATTGCAAGGTGCAATTCTGAAATTTTTTGCTTTTTCCTGCTCCTCTTAGCATGATAAAGAAGATTCAAAGAGAGCGAGATGCCAGCTCCTTTCATTCAGTCAGTAGCTTCAATCATTTCTGGTATATGAATAACATGATGTTTTTCAATGGCAAAAATCAATGAATATTGTAAATGCACAAACAGTAATTTCTCCGCATTGCAAGGTGCAATTCTGAAATTTTTTGCTTTTTCCTGCTCCTCTTAGCATGATAAAGAAGATTCAAAGAGAGTGAGATGCCAGCTCCTTTCATTCAGTCAGTAGCTTCAATCATTTCTGGACGTTTTTCAATGGCAAAAATCAATGAATATTGTAAATGCACAAACAGTAATTTCTCCGCATTGCAAGGTGCAATTCTGAAATTTTTTGCTTTTTCCTGCTCCTCTTAGCATGATAAAGAAGATTCAAAGAGAGTGAGATGCCAGCTCCTTTCATTCAGTCAGTAGCTTCAAACATTTCTGGTATATGAATAACATGATGTTTTTCAATGGCAAAAATCAATGAATATTGTAAATGCACAAACAGTAATTTCTCCGCATTGCAAGGTGCAATTCTGAAATTTTTTGCTTTTTCCTGCTCCTCTTAGCATGATAAAGAAGATTCAAAGAGAGTGAGATGCCAGCTCCTTTCATTCAGTCAGTAGCTTCAATCATTTCTGGACGTTTTTCAATGGCAAAAATCAATGAATATTGTAAATGCACAAACAGTAATTTCTCCGCATTGCAAGGTGCAATTCTGAAATTTTTTGCTTTTTCCTGCTCCTCTTAGCATGATAAAGAAGATTCAAAGAGAGTGAGATGCCAGCTCCTTTCATTCAGTCAGTAGCTTCAATCATTTCTGGACGTTTTTCAATGGCAAAAATCAATGAATATTGTAAATGCACAAACAGTAATTTCTCCGCATTGCAAGGTGCAATTCTGAAATTTTTTGCTTTTTCCTGCTCCTCTTAGCATGATAAAGAAGATTCAAAGAGAGTGAGATGCCAGCTCCTTTCATTCAGTCAGTAGCTTCAATCATTTCTGGTATATGAATAACATGATGTTTTTCAATGGCAAAAATCAATGAATATTGTAAATGCACAAACAGTAATTTCTCCGCATTGCAAGGTGCAATTCTGAAATTTTTTGCTTTTTCCTGCTCCTCTTAGCATGATAAAGAAGATTCAAAGAGAGTGAGATGCCAGCTCCTTTCATTCAGTCAGCAGCTTCAATCATTTCTGGACATTTTTCAATGGCAAAAATCAATGAATATTGTAAATGCACAAACAGTAATTTCTCCGCATTGCAAGGTGCAATTCTGAAATTTTTTGCTTTTTCCTGCTCCTATTAGCATGATAAAGAAGATTCAAAGAGAGTGAGATGCCAGCTCCTTTCATTCAGTCAGTAGCTTCAAACATTTCTGGTATATGAATAACATGATGTTTTTCAATGGCAAAAATCAATGAATATTGTAAATGCACAAACAGTAATTTCTCCGCATTGCAAGGTGCAATTCTGAAATTTTTTGCTTTTTCCTGCTCCTCTTAGCATGATAAAGAAGATTCAAAGAGAGTGAGATGCCAGCTCCTTTCATTCAGTCAGTAGCTTCAATCATTTCTGGACGTTTTTCAATGGCAAAAATCAATGAATATTGTAAATGCACAAACAGTAATTTCTCCGCATTGCAAGGTGCAATTCTGAAATTTTTTGCTTTTTCCTGCTCCTCTTAGCATGATAAAGAAGATTCAAAGAGAGTGAGATGCCAGCTCCTTTCATTCAGTCAGTAGCTTCAATCATTTCTGGACGTTTTTCAATGGCAAAAATCAATGAATATTGTAAATGCACAAACAGTAATTTCTCCGCATTGCAAGGTGCAATTCTGAAATTTTTTGCTTTTTCCTGCTCCTCTTAGCATGATAAAGAAGATTCAAAGAGAGTGAGATGCCAGCTCCTTTCATTCAGTCAGTAGCTTCAATCATTTCTGGTATATGAATAACATGATGTTTTTCAATGGCAAAAATCAATGAATATTGTAAATGCACAAACAGTAATTTCTCCGCATTGCAAGGTGCAATTCTGAAATTTTTTGCTTTTTCCTGCTCCTCTTAGCATGATAAAGAAGATTCAAAGAGAGTGAGATGCCAGCTCCTTTCATTCAGTCAGCAGCTTCAATCATTTCTGGACATTTTTCAATGGCAAAAATCAATGAATATTGTAAATGCACAAACAGTAATTTCTCCGCATTGCAAGGTGCAATTCTGAAATGTTTTGCTTTTTCCTGCTCCTCTTAGCATGATAAAGAAGATTCAAAGAGAGTGAGATGCCAGCTCCTTTCATTCAGTCAGTAGCTTCAAACATTTCTGGTATATGAATAACATGATGTGTTTCAATGGCAAAAATCAAAGAATATTGTAAAAGCACAAACAGTAATTTCTCCGCATTGCAAGGTGCAATTCTGAAATTTTTTGCTTTTTCCTGCTCCTCTTAGCATGATAAAGAAGATTCAAAGAGAGTGAGATGCCAGCTCCTTTCATTCAGTCAGTAGCTTCAATCATTTCTGGACGTTTTTCAATGGCAAAAATCAATGAATATTGTAAATGCACAAACAGTAATTTCTCCGCATTGCAAGGTGCCATTCTGAAATTTTTTGCTTTTTCCTGCTCCTCTTAGCATGATAAAGAAGATTCAAAGAGAGTGAGATTCCAGCTCCTTTCATTCAGTCAGTTGCTTCAATCATTTCTGGACGTTTTTCAATGGCAAAAATCAGTGAATATTGTAAATGCACAAACAGTAATTTCTCCGCATTGCAAGGTGCAATTCTGAAATTTTTTGCTTTTTCCTGCTCCTCTTAGCATGATAAAGAAGATTCAAAGAGAGTGAGATGCCAGCTCCTTTCATTCAGTCAGTAGCTTCAATCATTTCTGGACGTTTTTCAATGGCAAAAATCAATGAATATTGTAAATGCACAAACAGTAATTTCTCCGCATTGCAAGGTGCAATTCTGAAATTTTTTGCTTTTTCCTGCTCCTCTTTGCATGATAAAGAAGATTCAAAGAGAGTGAGATGCCAGCTCCTTTCATTCAGTCAGTAGCTTCAATCATTTCTGGTATATGAATAACATGATGTTTTTCAATGGCAAAAATCAATGAATATTGTAAATGCACAAACAGTAATTTCTCCGCATTGCAAGGTGCAATTCTGAAATTTTTGGCTTTTTCCTGCTCCTCTTAGCATGATAAAGAAGATTCAAAGAGAGTGAGATGCCAGCTCCTTTCATTCAGTCAGTAGCTTCAATCATTTCTGGATGTTTTTCAATGGCAAAAATCAATGAATATTGTAAATGCACAAACAGTAATTTCTCCGCATTGCAAGGTGCAATTCTGAAATTTCTTGCATTTTCCTGCTCCTCTTAGCATGATAAAGAAGATTCAAAGAGAGTGAGATGCCAGCTCCTTTCATTCAGTCAGTAGCTTCAATCATTTCTGGACGTTTTTCAATGGCAAAAATCAATGAATATTGTAAAAGCACAAACAGTAATTTCTCCGCATTGCAAGGTGCAATTCTGAAATTTTTTGCTTTTTCCTGCTCCTCTTAGCATGATAAAGAAGATTCAAAGAGAGTGCGATGCCAGCTCCTTTCATTCAGTCAGTAGCTTCAAACATTTCTGGTATATGAATAACATGATGTTTTTCAATGGCAAAAATCAATGAATATTGTAAATGCACAAACAGTAATTTCTCCGCATTGCAAGGTGCAATTCTGAAATTTTTTGCTTTTTCCTGCTCCTCTTAGCATGATAAAGAAGATTCAAAGAGAGTGAGATGCCAGCTCCTTTCATTCAGTCAGTAGCTTCAATCATTTCTGGTATATGAATAACATGATGTTTTTCAATGGCAAAAATCAATGAATATTGTAAATGCACAAACAGTAATTTCTCCGCATTGCAAGGTGCAATTCTGAAATTTTTTGCTTTTTCCTGCTCCTCTTAGCATGATAAAGAAGATTCAAAGAGAGTGAGATGCCAGCTCCTTTCATTCAGTCAGTAGCTTCAATCATTTCTGGACGTTTTTCAATGGCAAAAATCAATGAATATTGTAAATGCACAAACAGTAATTTCTCCGCATTGCAAGGTGCAATTCTGAAATTTTTTGCTTTTTCCTGCTCCTCTTAGCATGATAAAGAAGATTCAAAGAGAGTGAGATGCCAGCTCCTTTCATTCAGTCAGTAGCTTCAATCATTTCTGGACGTTTTTCAATGGCAAAAATCAATGAATATTGTAAATGCACAAACAGTAATTTCTCCGCATTGCAAGGTGCAATTCTGAAATTTTTTGCTTTTTCCTGCTCCTCTTAGCATGATAAAGAAGATTCAAAGAGAGTGAGATGCCAGCTCCTTTCATTCAGTCAGTAGCTTCAAACATTTCTGGTATATGAATAACATGATGTTTTTCAATGGCAAAAATCAATGAATATTGTAAAAGCACAAACAGTAATTTCTCCGCATTGCAAGGTGCAATTCTGAAATTTTTTGCTTTTTCCTGCTCCTCTTAGCATGATAAAGAAGATTCAAAGAGAGTGAGATGCCAGCTCCTTTCATTCAGTCAGTAGCTTCAATCATTTCTGGACGTTTTTCAATGGCAAAAATCAATGAATATTGTAAATGCACAAACAGTAATTTCTCCGCATTGCAAGGTGCAATTCTGAAATTTTTTGCTTTTTCCTGCTCCTCTTAGCATGATAAAGAAGATTCAAAGAGAGTGAGATGCCAGCTCCTTTCATTCAGTCAGTAGCTTCAATCATTTCTGGTATATGAATAACATGATGTTTTTCAATGGCAAAAATCAATGAATATTGTAAATGCACAAACAGTAATTTCTCCACATTGCAAGGTGCAATTCTGAAATTTTTTGCTTTTTCCTGCTCCTCTTAGCATGATAAAGAAGATTCAAAGAGAGTAAGATGCCAGCTCCTTTCATTCAGTCAGTAGCTTCAATCATTTCTGGACGTTTTTCAATGGCAAAAATCAATGAATATTGTAAATGCACAAACAGTAATTTCTCCGCATTGCAAGGTGCAATTCTGAAATTTTTTGCTTTTTCCTGCTCCTCTTAGCATGATAAAGAAGATTCAAAGAGAGCGAGATGCCAGCTCCTTTCATTCAGTCAGTAGCTTCAATCATTTCTGGTATATGAATAACATGATGTTTTTCAATGGCAAAAATCAATGAATATTGTAAATGCACAAACAGTAATTTCTCCGCATTGCAAGGTGCAATTCTGAAATTTTTTGCTTTTTCCTGCTCCTCTTAGCATGATAAAGAAGATTCAAAGAGAGTGAGATGCCAGCTCCTTTCATTCAGTCAGTAGCTTCAATCATTTCTGGACGTTTTTCAATGGCAAAAATCAATGAATATTGTAAATGCACAAACAGTAATTTCTCCGCATTGCAAGGTGCAATTCTGAAATTTTTTGCTTTTTCCTGCTCCTCTTAGCATGATAAAGAAGATTCAAAGAGAGTGAGATGCCAGCTCCTTTCATTCAGTCAGTAGCTTCAAACATTTCTGGTATATGAATAACATGATGTTTTTCAATGGCAAAAATCAATGAATATTGTAAATGCACAAACAGTAATTTCTCCGCATTGCAAGGTGCAATTCTGAAATTTTTTGCTTTTTCCTGCTCCTCTTAGCATGATAAAGAAGATTCAAAGAGAGTGAGATGCCAGCTCCTTTCATTCAGTCAGTAGCTTCAATCATTTCTGGACGTTTTTCAATGGCAAAAATCAATGAATATTGTAAATGCACAAACAGTAATTTCTCCGCATTGCAAGGTGCAATTCTGAAATTTTTTGCTTTTTCCTGCTCCTCTTAGCATGATAAAGAAGATTCAAAGAGAGTGAGATGCCAGCTCCTTTCATTCAGTCAGTAGCTTCAATCATTTCTGGACGTTTTTCAATGGCAAAAATCAATGAATATTGTAAATGCACAAACAGTAATTTCTCCGCATTGCAAGGTGCAATTCTGAAATTTTTTGCTTTTTCCTGCTCCTCTTAGCATGATAAAGAAGATTCAAAGAGAGTGAGATGCCAGCTCCTTTCATTCAGTCAGTAGCTTCAATCATTTCTGGTATATGAATAACATGATGTTTTTCAATGGCAAAAATCAATGAATATTGTAAATGCACAAACAGTAATTTCTCCGCATTGCAAGGTGCAATTCTGAAATTTTTTGCTTTTTCCTGCTCCTCTTAGCATGATAAAGAAGATTCAAAGAGAGTGAGATGCCAGCTCCTTTCATTCAGTCAGCAGCTTCAATCATTTCTGGACATTTTTCAATGGCAAAAATCAATGAATATTGTAAATGCACAAACAGTAATTTCTCCGCATTGCAAGGTGCAATTCTGAAATGTTTTGCTTTTTCCTGCTCCTCTTAGCATGATAAAGAAGATTCAAAGAGAGTGAGATGCCAGCTCCTTTCATTCAGTCAGTAGCTTCAAACATTTCTGGTATATGAATAACATGATGTGTTTCAATGGCAAAAATCAAAGAATATTGTAAAAGCACAAACAGTAATTTCTCCGCATTGCAAGGTGCAATTCTGAAATTTTTTGCTTTTTCCTGCTCCTCTTAGCATGATAAAGAAGATTCAAAGAGAGTGAGATGCCAGCTCCTTTCATTCAGTCAGTAGCTTCAATCATTTCTGGACGTTTTTCAATGGCAAAAATCAATGAATATTGTAAATGCACAAACAGTAATTTCTCCGCATTGCAAGGTGCCATTCTGAAATTTTTTGCTTTTTCCTGCTCCTCTTAGCATGATAAAGAAGATTCAAAGAGAGTGAGATTCCAGCTCCTTTCATTCAGTCAGTTGCTTCAATCATTTCTGGACGTTTTTCAATGGCAAAAATCAGTGAATATTGTAAATGCACAAACAGTAATTTCTCCGCATTGCAAGGTGCAATTCTGAAATTTTTTGCTTTTTCCTGCTCCTCTTAGCATGATAAAGAAGATTCAAAGAGAGTGAGATGCCAGCTCCTTTCATTCAGTCAGTAGCTTCAATCATTTCTGGACGTTTTTCAATGGCAAAAATCAATGAATATTGTAAATGCACAAACAGTAATTTCTCCGCATTGCAAGGTGCAATTCTGAAATTTTTTGCTTTTTCCTGCTCCTCTTTGCATGATAAAGAAGATTCAAAGAGAGTGAGATGCCAGCTCCTTTCATTCAGTCAGTAGCTTCAATCATTTCTGGTATATGAATAACATGATGTTTTTCAATGGCAAAAATCAATGAATATTGTAAATGCACAAACAGTAATTTCTCCGCATTGCAAGGTGCAATTCTGAAATTTTTGGCTTTTTCCTGCTCCTCTTAGCATGATAAAGAAGATTCAAAGAGAGTGAGATGCCAGCTCCTTTCATTCAGTCAGTAGCTTCAATCATTTCTGGATGTTTTTCAATGGCAAAAATCAATGAATATTGTAAATGCACAAACAGTAATTTCTCCGCATTGCAAGGTGCAATTCTGAAATTTCTTGCATTTTCCTGCTCCTCTTAGCATGATAAAGAAGATTCAAAGAGAGTGAGATGCCAGCTCCTTTCATTCAGTCAGTAGCTTCAATCATTTCTGGACGTTTTTCAATGGCAAAAATCAATGAATATTGTAAAAGCACAAACAGTAATTTCTCCGCATTGCAAGGTGCAATTCTGAAATTTTTTGCTTTTTCCTGCTCCTCTTAGCATGATAAAGAAGATTCAAAGAGAGTGCGATGCCAGCTCCTTTCATTCAGTCAGTAGCTTCAAACATTTCTGGTATATGAATAACATGATGTTTTTCAATGGCAAAAATCAATGAATATTGTAAATGCACAAACAGTAATTTCTCCGCATTGCAAGGTGCAATTCTGAAATTTTTTGCTTTTTCCTGCTCCTCTTAGCATGATAAAGAAGATTCAAAGAGAGTGAGATGCCAGCTCCTTTCATTCAGTCAGTAGCTTCAATCATTTCTGGTATATGAATAACATGATGTTTTTCAATGGCAAAAATCAATGAATATTGTAAATGCACAAACAGTAATTTCTCCGCATTGCAAGGTGCAATTCTGAAATTTTTTGCTTTTTCCTGCTCCTCTTAGCATGATAAAGAAGATTCAAAGAGAGTGAGATGCCAGCTCCTTTCATTCAGTCAGTAGCTTCAATCATTTCTGGACGTTTTTCAATGGCAAAAATCAATGAATATTGTAAATGCACAAACAGTAATTTCTCCGCATTGCAAGGTGCAATTCTGAAATTTTTTGCTTTTTCCTGCTCCTCTTAGCATGATAAAGAAGATTCAAAGAGAGTGAGATGCCAGCTCCTTTCATTCAGTCAGTAGCTTCAATCATTTCTGGACGTTTTTCAATGGCAAAAATCAATGAATATTGTAAATGCACAAACAGTAATTTCTCCGCATTGCAAGGTGCAATTCTGAAATTTTTTGCTTTTTCCTGCTCCTCTTAGCATGATAAAGAAGATTCAAAGAGAGTGAGATGCCAGCTCCTTTCATTCAGTCAGTAGCTTCAAACATTTCTGGTATATGAATAACATGATGTTTTTCAATGGCAAAAATCAATGAATATTGTAAAAGCACAAACAGTAATTTCTCCGCATTGCAAGGTGCAATTCTGAAATTTTTTGCTTTTTCCTGCTCCTCTTAGCATGATAAAGAAGATTCAAAGAGAGTGAGATGCCAGCTCCTTTCATTCAGTCAGTAGCTTCAATCATTTCTGGACGTTTTTCAATGGCAAAAATCAATGAATATTGTAAATGCACAAACAGTAATTTCTCCGCATTGCAAGGTGCAATTCTGAAATTTTTTGCTTTTTCCTGCTCCTCTTAGCATGATAAAGAAGATTCAAAGAGAGTGAGATGCCAGCTCCTTTCATTCAGTCAGTAGCTTCAATCATTTCTGGTATATGAATAACATGATGTTTTTCAATGGCAAAAATCAATGAATATTGTAAATGCACAAACAGTAATTTCTCCACATTGCAAGGTGCAATTCTGAAATTTTTTGCTTTTTCCTGCTCCTCTTAGCATGATAAAGAAGATTCAAAGAGAGTAAGATGCCAGCTCCTTTCATTCAGTCAGTAGCTTCAATCATTTCTGGACGTTTTTCAATGGCAAAAATCAATGAATATTGTAAATGCACAAACAGTAATTTCTCCGCATTGCAAGGTGCAATTCTGAAATTTTTTGCTTTTTCCTGCTCCTCTTAGCATGATAAAGAAGATTCAAAGAGAGCGAGATGCCAGCTCCTTTCATTCAGTCAGTAGCTTCAATCATTTCTGGTATATGAATAACATGATGTTTTTCAATGGCAAAAATCAATGAATATTGTAAATGCACAAACAGTAATTTCTCCGCATTGCAAGGTGCAATTCTGAAATTTTTTGCTTTTTCCTGCTCCTCTTAGCATGATAAAGAAGATTCAAAGAGAGTGAGATGCCAGCTCCTTTCATTCAGTCAGTAGCTTCAATCATTTCTGGACGTTTTTCAATGGCAAAAATCAATGAATATTGTAAATGCACAAACAGTAATTTCTCCGCATTGCAAGGTGCAATTCTGAAATTTTTTGCTTTTTCCTGCTCCTCTTAGCATGATAAAGAAGATTCAAAGAGAGTGAGATGCCAGCTCCTTTCATTCAGTCAGTAGCTTCAAACATTTCTGGTATATGAATAACATGATGTTTTTCAATGGCAAAAATCAATGAATATTGTAAATGCACAAACAGTAATTTCTCCGCATTGCAAGGTGCAATTCTGAAATTTTTTGCTTTTTCCTGCTCCTCTTAGCATGATAAACAAGATTCAAAGAGAGTGAGATGCCAGCTCCTTTCATTCAGTCAGTAGCTTCAATCATTTCTGGACGTTTTTCAATGGCAAAAATCAATGAATATTGTAAATGCACAAACAGTAATTTCTCCGCATTGCAAGGTGCAATTCTGAAATTTTTTGCTTTTTCCTGCTCCTCTTAGCATGATAAAGAAGATTCAAAGAGAGTGAGATGCCAGCTCCTTTCATTCAGTCAGTAGCTTCAATCATTTCTGGACGTTTTTCAATGGCAAAAATCAATGAATATTGTAAATGCACAAACAGTAATTTCTCCGCATTGCAAGGTGCAATTCTGAAATTTTTTGCTTTTTCCTGCTCCTCTTAGCATGATAAAGAAGATTCAAAGAGAGTGAGATGCCAGCTCCTTTCATTCAGTCAGTAGCTTCAATCATTTCTGGTATATGAATAACATGATGTTTTTCAATGGCAAAAATCAATGAATATTGTAAATGCACAAACAGTAATTTCTCCGCATTGCAAGGTGCAATTCTGAAATTTTTTGCTTTTTCCTGCTCCTCTTAGCATGATAAAGAAGATTCAAAGAGAGTGAGATGCCAGCTCCTTTCATTCAGTCAGCAGCTTCAATCATTTCTGGACATTTTTCAATGGCAAAAATCAATGAATATTGTAAATGCACAAACAGTAATTTCTCCGCATTGCAAGGTGCAATTCTGAAATTTTTTGCTTTTTCCTGCTCCTCTTAGCATGATAAAGAAGATTCAAAGAGAGTGAGATGCCAGCTCCTTTCATTCAGTCAGTAGCTTCAAACATTTCTGGTATATGAATAACATGATGTTTTTCAATGGTAAAAATCAATGAATATTGTAAAAGCACGAACAGTAATTTCTCCGCATTGCAAGGTGCAATTCTGAAATTTTTTGCTTTTTCCTGCTCCTCTTAGCATGATAAAGAAGATTCAAAGAGAGTGAGATGCCAGCTCCTTTCATTCAGTCAGTAGCTTCAATCATTTCTGGTATATGAATAACATGATGTTTTTCAATGGCAAAAATCAATGAATATTGTAAATGCACAAACAGTAATTTCTCCGCATTGCAAGTTGCAATTCTGAAATTTTTTGCTTTTTCCTGCTCCTCTTAGCATGATAAAGAAGATTCAAAGAGAGTGAGATGCCAGCTCCTTTCATTCAGTCAGTAGCTTCAATTATTTCTGGACGTTTTTCAATGGCAAAAATCAATGAATATTGTAAATGCACAAACAGTAATTTCTCCGCATTGCAAGGTGCAATTCTGAAATTTTTTGCTTTTTCCTGCTCCTCTTAGCATGATAAAGAAGATTCAAAGAGAGTGAGATGCCAGCTCCTTTCATTCAGTCAGTTGCTTCAATCATTTCTGGACGTTTTTCAATGGCAAAAATCAGTGAATATTGTAAATGCACAAACAGTAATTTCTCCGCATTGCAAGGTGCAATTCTGAAATTTTTTGCTTTTTCCTGCTCCTCTTAGCATGATAAAGAAGATTCAAAGAGAGTGAGATGCCAGCTCCTTTCATTCAGTCAGTAGCTTCAATCATTTCTGGACGTTTTTCAATGGCAAAAATCAATGAATATTGTAAATGCACAAACAGTAATTTCTCCGCATTGCAAGGTGCAATTCTGAAATTTTTTGCTTTTTCCTGCTCCTCTTTGCATGATAAAGAAGATTCAAAGAGAGTGAGATGCCAGCTCCATTCATTCAGTCAGTAGCTTCAATCATTTCTGGTATATGAATAACATGATGTTTTTCAATGGCAAAAATCAATGAATATTGTAAATGCACAAACAGTAATTTCTCCGCATTGCAAGGTGCAATTCTGAAATTTTTGGCTTTTTCCTGCTCCTCTTAGCATGATAAAGAAGATTCAAAGAGAGTGAGATGCCAGCTCCTTTCATTCAGTCAGTAGCTTCAATCATTTCTGGATGTTTTTCAATGGCAAAAATCAATGAATATTGTAAATGCACAAACAGTAATTTCTCCGCATTGCAAGGTGCAATTCTGAAATTTCTTGCATTTTCCTGCTCCTCTTAGCATGATAAAGAAGATTCAAAGAGAGTGAGATGCCAGCTCCTTTCATTCAGTCAGTAGCTTCAATCATTTCTGGACGTTTTTCAATGGCAAAAATCAATGAATATTGTAAATGCACAAACAGTAATTTCTCCGCATTGCAAGGTGCAATTCTGAAATTTTTTGCTTTTTCCTGCTCCTCTTAGCATGATAAAGAAGATTCAAAGAGAGTGAGATGCCAGCTCCTTTCATTCAGTCAGTAGCATCAAACATTTCTGGTATATGAATAACATGATGTTTTTCAATGGCAAAAATCAATGAATATTGTAAATGCACAAACAGTAATTTCTCCGCATTGCAAGGTGCAATTCTGAAATTTTTTGCTTTTTCCTGCTCCTCTTAGCATGATAAAGAAGATTCAAAGAGAGTGAGATGCCAGCTCCTTTCATTCAGTCAGTAGCTTCAATCATTTCTGGACGTTTTTCAATGGCAAAAATCAATGAATATTGTAAATGCACAAACAGTAATTTCTCCGCATTGCAAGGTGCAATTCTGAAATTTTTTGCTTTTTCCTGCTCCTCTTAGCATGATAAAGAAGATTCAAAGAGAGTGAGATGCCAGCTTCTTTCATTCAGTCAGTAGCTTCAAACATTTCTGGGATATGAATAACATGATGTTTTTCAATGGCAAAAATTAATGAATATTGTAAATGCACAAACAGTAATTTCTCCGCATTGCAAGGTGCAATTCTGAAATTTTTTGCTTTTTCCTGCTCCTCTTAGCATGATAAAGAAGATTCAAAGAGAGTGAGATGCCAGCTCCTTTCATTCAGTCAGTAGCTTCAATCATTTCTGGACGTTTTTCAATGGCAAAAATCAATGAATATTGTAAATGCACAAACAGTAATTTCTCCGCATTGCAAGGTGCAATTCTGAAATTTTTTGCTTTTTCCTGCTCCTCTTAGCATGATAAAGAAGATTCAAAGAGAGTGAGATGCCAGCTCCTTTCATTCAGTCAGTAGCTTCAATCATTTCTGGTATATGAATAACATGATGTTTTTCAATGGCAAAAATCAATGAATATTGTAAATGCACAAACAGTAATTTCTCCGCATTGCAAGTTGCAATTCTGAAATTTTTTGCTTTTTCCTGCTCCTCTTAGCATGATAAAGAAGATTCAAAGAGAGTGAGATTCCAGCTCCTTTCATTCAGTCAGTAGCTTCAATCATTTCTGGACGTTTTTCAATGGCAAAAATCAATGAATATTGTAAATGCACAAACAGTAATTTCTCCGCATTGCAAGGTGCAATTCTGAAATTTTTTGCTTTTTCCTGCTCCTCTTAGCATGATAAAGAAGATTCAAAGAGAGTGAGATGCCAGCTCCTTTCATTCAGTCAGTAGCTTCAATCATTTCTGGACGTTTTTCAATGGCAAAAATCAATGAATATTGTAAATGCACAAACAGTAATTTCTCCGCATTGCAAGATGCAATTCTGAAATTTTTTGCTTTTTCCTGCTCCTCTTAGCATGATAAAAAAGATTCAAAGAGAGTGAGATGCCAGCTCCTTTCATTCAGTCAGTAGCTTCAATCATTTCTGGACGTTTTTCAATGGCAAAAATCAATGAATATTGTAAATGCACAAACAGTAATTTCTCCGCATTGCAAGGTGCAATTCTGAAATTTTTTGCTTTTTCCTGCTCCTCTTAGCATGATAAAGAAGATTCAAAGAGAGTGAGATGCCAGCTCCTTTCATTCAGTCAGTAGCTTCAATCATTTCTGGTATATGAATAACATGATGTTTTTCAATGGCAAAAATCAATGAATATTGTAAATGCACAAACAGTAATTTCTCCGCATTGCAAGGTGCAATTCTGAAATTTTTTGCTTTTTCCTGCTCCTCTTAGCATGATAAAGAAGATTCAAAGAGAGTGAGATGCCAGCTCCTTTCATTCAGTCAGTAGCTTCAATCATTTCTGGACGTTTTTCAATGGCAAAAATCAATGAATATTGTAAATGCACAAACAGTAATTTCTCCGCATTGCAAGGTGCAATTCTGAAATTTTTTGCTTTTTCCTGCTCCTCTTAGCATGATAAAGAAGATTCAAAGAGAGTGAGATGCCAGCTCCTTTCATTCAGTCAGTAGCTTCAGTCATTTCTGGACGTTTTTCAATGGCAAAAATCAATGAATATTGTAAATGCACAAACAGTAATTTCTCCGCATTGCAAGGTGCAATTCTGAAATTTTTTGCTTTTTCCTGCTCCTCTTAGCATGATAAAGAAGATTCAAAGAGAGTGAGATGCCAGCTCCTTTCATTCAGTCAGTAGCTTCAAACATTTCTGGTATAAACATTTCTGGACGTTTTTCAATGGCAAAAATCAATGAATATTGTAAATGCACAAACAGTAATATCTCCACATTGCAAGGTGCAATTCTGAAATTTTTTGCTTTTTCCTGCTAATCCTAGCATGATAAAGAAGATTCAAATAGAGTGAGATGCCAGCTCCTTTCATTCAGTCAGTAGCTTCAAACATTTCTGGACGTTTTTCAATGGCAAAATTCAATGAATATTGTAAATGCACAAACAGTAATATCTCCACATTGCCAGGTGCAATTCTGAAATTTTTTGCTTTTTCCTGCTAATCCTAGCATGATAAAGAAGATTCAAAGAGAGTGAGATGCCAGCTCCTTTCATTCAGTCAGTAGCTTCAATCATTTCTGGACGTTTTTCAATGGCAAAAATCAATGAATATTGTAAATGCACAAACAGTAATTTCTCCGCATTGCAAGGTGCAATTCTGAAATTTTTTGCTTTTTCCTGCTCCTCTTAGCATGATAAAGAAGATTCAAAGAGAGTGAGATGCCAGCTCCTTTCATTCAGTCAGTAGCTTCAGTCATTTCTGGACGTTTTTCAATGGCAAAAATCAATGAATATTGTAAATGCACAAACAGTAATTTCTCCGCATTGCAAGGTGCAATTCTGAAATTTTTTGCTTTTTCCTGCTCCTCTTAGCATGATAAAGAAGATTCAAAGAGAGTGAGATGCCAGCTCCTTTCATTCAGTCAGTAGCTTCAATCATTTCTGGACGTTTTTCAATGGCAAAAATCAATGAATATTGTAAATGCACAAACAGTAATTTCTCCGCATTGCAAGGTGCAATTCTGAAATTTTTTGCTTTTTCCTGCTCCTCTTAGCATGATAAAGAAGATTCAAAGAGAGTGAGATGCCAGCTCCTTTCATTCAGTCAGTAGCATCAAACATTTCTGGTATATGAATAACATGATGTTTTTCAATGGCAAAAATCAATGAATATTGTAAATGCACAAACAGTAATTTCTCCGCATTGCAAGGTGCAATTCTGAAATTTTTTGCTTTTTCCTGCTCCTCTTAGCATGATAAAGAAGATTCAAAGAGAGTGAGATGCCAGCTCCTTTCATTCAGTCAGTAGCTTCAATCATTTCTGGACGTTTTTCAATGGCAAAAATCAATGAATATTGTAAATGCACAAACAGTAATTTCTCCGCATTGCAAGGTGCAATTCTGAAATTTTTTGCTTTTTCCTGCTCCTCTTAGCATGATAAAGAAGATTCAAAGAGAGTGAGATGCCAGCTTCTTTCATTCAGTCAGTAGCTTCAAACATTTCTGGGATATGAATAACATGATGTTTTTCAATGGCAAAAATTAATGAATATTGTAAATGCACAAACAGTAATTTCTCCGCATTGCAAGGTGCAATTCTGAAATTTTTTGCTTTTTCCTGCTCCTCTTAGCATGATAAAGAAGATTCAAAGAGAGTGAGATGCCAGCTCCTTTCATTCAGTCAGTAGCTTCAATCATTTCTGGACGTTTTTCAATGGCAAAAATCAATGAATATTGTAAATGCACAAACAGTAATTTCTCCGCATTGCAAGGTGCAATTCTGAAATTTTTTGCTTTTTCCTGCTCCTCTTAGCATGATAAAGAAGATTCAAAGAGAGTGAGATGCCAGCTCCTTTCATTCAGTCAGTAGCTTCAATCATTTCTGGTATATGAATAACATGATGTTTTTCAATGGCAAAAATCAATGAATATTGTAAATGCACAAACAGTAATTTCTCCGCATTGCAAGTTGCAATTCTGAAATTTTTTGCTTTTTCCTGCTCCTCTTAGCATGATAAAGAAGATTCAAAGAGAGTGAGATTCCAGCTCCTTTCATTCAGTCAGTAGCTTCAATCATTTCTGGACGTTTTTCAATGGCAAAAATCAATGAATATTGTAAATGCACAAACAGTAATTTCTCCGCATTGCAAGGTGCAATTCTGAAATTTTTTGCTTTTTCCTGCTCCTCTTAGCATGATAAAGAAGATTCAAAGAGAGTGAGATGCCAGCTCCTTTCATTCAGTCAGTAGCTTCAATCATTTCTGGACGTTTTTCAATGGCAAAAATCAATGAATATTGTAAATGCACAAACAGTAATTTCTCCGCATTGCAAGATGCAATTCTGAAATTTTTTGCTTTTTCCTGCTCCTCTTAGCATGATAAAAAAGATTCAAAGAGAGTGAGATGCCAGCTCCTTTCATTCAGTCAGTAGCTTCAATCATTTCTGGACGTTTTTCAATGGCAAAAATCAATGAATATTGTAAATGCACAAACAGTAATTTCTCCGCATTGCAAGGTGCAATTCTGAAATTTTTTGCTTTTTCCTGCTCCTCTTAGCATGATAAAGAAGATTCAAAGAGAGTGAGATGCCAGCTCCTTTCATTCAGTCAGTAGCTTCAATCATTTCTGGTATATGAATAACATGATGTTTTTCAATGGCAAAAATCAATGAATATTGTAAATGCACAAACAGTAATTTCTCCGCATTGCAAGGTGCAATTCTGAAATTTTTTGCTTTTTCCTGCTCCTCTTAGCATGATAAAGAAGATTCAAAGAGAGTGAGATGCCAGCTCCTTTCATTCAGTCAGTAGCTTCAATCATTTCTGGACGTTTTTCAATACCAAAAATCAATGAATATTGTAAATGCACAAACAGTAATTTCTCCGCATTGCAAGGTGCAATTCTGAAATTTTTTGCTTTTTCCTGCTCCTCTTAGCATGATAAAGAAGATTCAAAGAGAGTGAGATGCCAGCTCCTTTCATTCAGTCAGTAGCTTCAGTCATTTCTGGACGTTTTTCAATGGTAAAAATCAATGAATATTGTAAATGCACAAACAGTAATTTCTCCGCATTGCAAGGTGCAATTCTGAAATTTTTTGCTTTTTCCTGCTCCTCTTAGCATGATAAAGAAGATTCAAAGAGAGTGAGATGCCAGCTCCTTTCATTCAGTCAGTAGCTTCAAACATTTCTGGTATAAACATTTCTGGACGTTTTTCAATGGCAAAAATCAATGAATATTGTAAATGCACAAACAGTAATATCTCCACATTGCAAGGTGCAATTCTGAAATTTTTTGCTTTTTCCTGCTAATCCTAGCATGATAAAGAAGATTCAAATAGAGTGAGATGCCAGCTCCTTTCATTCAGTCAGTAGCTTCAAACATTTCTGGACGTTTTTCAATGGCAAAATTCAATGAATATTGTAAATGCACAAACAGTAATATCTCCACATTGCCAGGTGCAATTCTGAAATTTTTTGCTTTTTCCTGCTAATCCTAGCATGATAAAGAAGATTCAAAGAGAGTGAGATGCCAGCTCCTTTCATTCAGTCAGTAGCTTCAATCATTTCTGGACGTTTTTCAATGGCAAAAATCAATGAATATTGTAAATGCACAAACAGTAATTTCTCCGCATTGCAAGGTGCAATTCTGAAATTTTTTGCTTTTTCCTGCTCCTCTTAGCATGATAAAGAAGATTCAAAGAGAGTGAGATGCCAGCTCCTTTCATTCAGTCAGTAGCTTCAGTCATTTCTGGACGTTTTTCAATGGCAAAAATCAATGAATATTGTAAATGCACAAACAGTAATTTCTCCGCATTGCAAGGTGCAATTCTGAAATTTTTTGCTTTTTCCTGCTCCTCTTAGCATGATAAAGAAGATTCAAAGAGAGTGAGATGCCAGCTCCTTTCATTCAGTCAGTAGCTTCAATCATTTCTGGTATATGAATAACATGATGTTTTTCAATGGCAAAAATCAATGAATATTGTAAATGCACAAACAGTAATTTCTCCGCATTGCAAGGTGCAATTCTGAAATTTTTTGCTTTTTCCTGCTCCTCTTAGCATGATAAAGAAGATTCAAAGAGAGTGAGATGCCAGCTCCTTTCATTCAGTCAGTAGCTTCAATCATTTCTGGTATATGAATAACATGATGTTTTTCAATGGCAAAAATCAATGAATATTGTAAATGCACAAACAGTAATTTCTCCGCATTGCAAGTTGCAATTCTGAAATTTTTTGCTTTTTCCTGCTCCTCTTAGCATGATAAAGAAGATTCAAAGAGAGTGAGATGCCAGCTCCTTTCATTCAGTCAGTAGCTTCAATCATTTCTGGACGTTTTTCAATGGCAAAAATCAATGAATATTGTAAATGCACAAACAGTAATTTCTCCGCATTGCAAGGTGCAATTCTGAATTTTTTTGCTTTTTCCTGCTCCTCTTAGCATGATAAAGAAGATTCAAAGAGAGTGAGATGCCAGCTCCTTTCATTCAGTCAGTAGCTTCAATCATTTCTGGACGTTTTTCAATGGCAAAAATCAATGAATATTGTAAATGCACAAACAGTAATTTCTCCGCATTGCAAGGTGCAATTCTGAAATTTTTTGCTTTTTCCTGCTCCTCTTAGCATGATAAAGAAGATTCAAAGAGAGTGAGATGCCAGCTCCTTTCATTCAGTCAGTAGCTTCAAACATTTCTGGTATATGAATAACATGATGTTTTTCAATGGCAAAAATCAATGAATATTGTAAAAGCACAAACAGTAATTTCTCCGCATTGCAAGGTGCAATTCTGAAATTTTTTGCTTTTTCCTGCTCCTCTTAGCATGATAAAGAAGATTCAAAGAGAGTGAGATGCCAGCTCCTTTCATTCAGTCAGTAGCTTCAATCATTTCTGGACGTTTTTCAATGGCAAAAATCAATGAATATTGTAAATGCACAAACAGTAATTTCTCCGCATTGCAAGGTGCAATTCTGAAATTTTTTGCTTTTTCCTGCTCCTCTTAGCATGATAAAGAAGATTCAAAGAGAGTGAGATGCCAGCTCCTTTCATTCAGTCAGTAGCTTCAATCATTTCTGGACGTTTTTCAATGGCAAAAATCAATGAATATTGTAAATGCACAAACAGTAATTTCTCCGCATTGCAAGGTGCAATTCTGAAATTTTTTGCTTTTTCCTGCTCCTCTTAGCATGATAAAGAAGATTCAAAGAGAGTGAGATGCCAGCTCCTTTCATTCAGTCAGTAGCTTCAAACATTTCTGGTATATGAATAACATGATGTTTTTCAATGGCAAAAATCAATGAATATTGTAAAAGCACAAACAGTAATTTCTCCGCATTGCAAGGTGCAATTCTGAAATTTTTTGCTTTTTCCTGCTCCTCTTAGCATGATAAAGAAGATTCAAAGAGAGTGAGATGCCAGCTCCTTTCATTCAGTCAGTAGCTTCAATCATTTCTGGACGTTTTTCAATGGCAAAAATCAATGAATATTGTAAATGCACAAACAGTAATTTCTCCGCATTGCAAGGTGCAATTCTGAAATTTTTTGCTTTTTCCTGCTCCTCTTAGCATGATAAAGAAGATTCAAAGAGAGTGAGATGCCAGCTCCTTTCATTCAGTCAGTAGCTTCAATCATTTCTGGTATATGAATAACATGATGTTTTTCAATGGCAAAAATCAATGAATATTGTAAATGCACAAACAGTAATTTCTCCGCATTGCAAGTTGCAATTCTGAAATTTTTTGCTTTTTCCTGCTCCTCTTAGCATGATAAAGAAGATTCAAAGAGAGTGAGATGCCAGCTCCTTTCATTCAGTCAGTAGCTTCAATCATTTCTGGACGTTTTTCAATGGCAAAAATCAATGAATATTGTAAATGCACAAACAGTAATTTCTCCGCATTGCAAGGTGCAATTCTGAAATTTTTTGCTTTTTCCTGCTCCTCTTAGCATGATAAAGAAGATTCAAAGAGAGTGAGATGCCAGCTCCTTTCATTCAGTCAGTAGCTTCAAACATTTCTGGTATATGAATAACATGATGTTTTTCAATGGCAAAAATCAATGAATATTGTAAAAGCACAAACAGTAATTTCTCCGCATTGCAAGGTGCAATTCTGAAATTTTTTGCTTTTTCCTGCTCCTCTTAGCATGATAAAGAAGATTCAAAGAGAGTGAGATGCCAGCTCCTTTCATTCAGTCAGTAGCTTCAATCATTTCTGGACGTTTTTCAATGGCAAAAATCAATGAATATTGTAAATGCACAAACAGTAATTTCTCCGCATTGCAAGGTGCAATTCTGAAATTTTTTGCTTTTTCCTGCTCCTCTTAGCATGATAAAGAAGATTCAAAGAGAGTGTGATGCCAGCTCCTTTCATTCAGTCAGTAGCTTCAATCATTTCTGGTATATGAATAACATGATGTTTTTCAATGGCAAAAATCAATGAATATTGTAAATGCACAAACAGTAATTTCTCCACATTGCAAGGTGCAATTCTGAAATTTTTTGCTTTTTCCTGCTCCTCTTAGCATGATAAAGAAGATTCAAAGAGAGTGAGATGCCAGCTCCTTTCATTCAGTCAGTAGCTTCAATCATTTCTGGACGTTTTTCAATGGCAAAAATCAATGAATATTGTAAATGCACAAACAGTAATTTCTCCGCATTGCAAGGTGCAATTCTGAAATTTTTTGCTTTTTCCTGCTCCTCTTAGCATGATAAAGAAGATTCAAAGAGAGCGAGATGCCAGCTCCTTTCATTCAGTCAGTAGCTTCAATCATTTCTGGTATATGAATAACATGATGTTTTTCAATGGCAAAAATCAATGAATATTGTAAATGCACAAACAGTAATTTCTCCGCATTGCAAGGTGCAATTCTGAAATTTTTTGCTTTTTCCTGCTCCTCTTAGCATGATAAAGAAGATTCAAAGAGAGTGAGATGCCAGCTCCTTTCATTCAGTCAGTAGCTTCAATCATTTCTGGACGTTTTTCAATGGCAAAAATCAATGAATATTGTAAATGCACAAACAGTAATTTCTCCGCATTGCAAGGTGCAATTCTGAAATTTTTTGCTTTTTCCTGCTCCTCTTAGCATGATAAAGAAGATTCAAAGAGAGTGAGATGCCAGCTCCTTTCATTCAGTCAGTAGCTTCAATCATTTCTGGACGTTTTTCAATGGCAAAAATCAATGAATATTGTAAATGCACAAACAGTAATTTCTCCGCATTGCAAGGTGCAATTCTGAAATTTTTTGCTTTTTCCTGCTCCTCTTAGCATGATAAAGAAGATTCAAAGAGAGTGAGATGCCAGCTCCTTTCATTCAGTCAGTAGCTTCAATCATTTCTGGTATATGAATAACATGATGTTTTTCAATGGCAAAAATCAATGAATATTGTAAATGCACAAACAGTAATTTCTCCGCATTGCAAGGTGCAATTCTGAAATTTTTTGCTTTTTCCTGCTCCTCTTAGCATGATAAAGAAGATTCAAAGAGAGTGAGATGCCAGCTCCTTTCATTCAGTCAGCAGCTTCAATCATTTCTGGACATTTTTCAATGGCAAAAATCAATGAATATTGTAAATGCACAAACAGTAATTTCTCCGCATTGCAAGGTGCAATTCTGAAATTTTTTGCTTTTTCCTGCTCCTCTTAGCATGATAAAGAAGATTCAAAGAGAGTGAGATGCCAGCTCCTTTCATTCAGTCAGTAGCTTCAAACATTTCTGGTATATGAATAACATGATGTTTTTCAATGGCAAAAATCAATGAATATTGTAAAAGCACAAACAGTAATTTCTCCGCATTGCAAGGTGCAATTCTGAAATTTTTTGCTTTTTCCTGCTCCTCTTAGCATGATAAAGAAGACTCAAAGAGAGTGAGATGCCAGCTCCTTTCATTCAGTCAGTAGCTTCAATCATTTCTGGACGTTTTTCAATGGCAAAAATCAATGAATATTGTAAATGCACAAACAGTAATTTCTCCGCATTGCAAGGTGCAATTCTGAAATTTTTTGCTTTTTCCTGCTCCTCTTAGCATGATAAAGAAGATTCAAAGAGAGTGAGATGCCAGCTCCTTTCATTCAGTCAGTAGCTTCAATCATTTCTGGTATATGAATAACATGATGTTTTTCAATGGCAAAAATCAATGAATATTGTAAATGCACAAACAGTAATTTCTCCGCATTGCAAGTTGCAATTCTGAAATTTTTTGCTTTTTCCTGCTCCTCTTAGCATGATAAAGAAGATTCAAAGAGAGTGAGATGCCAGCTCCTTTCATTCAGTCAGTAGCTTCAATTATTTCTGGACGTTTTTCAATGGCAAAAATCAATGAATATTGTAAATGCACAAACAGTAATTTCTCCGCATTGCAAGGTGCAATTCTGAAATTTTTTGCTTTTTCCTGCTCCTCTTAGCATGATAAAGAAGATTCAAAGAGAGTGAGATGCCAGCTCCTTTCATTCAGTCAGTTGCTTCAATCATTTCTGGACGTTTTTCAATGGCAAAAATCAATGAATATTGTAAATGCACAAACAGTAATTTCTCCGCATTGCAAGGTGCAATTCTGAAATTTTTTGCTTTTTCCTGCTCCTCTTAGCATGATAAAGAAGATTCAAAGAGAGTGAGATGCCAGCTCCTTTCATTCAGTCAGTAGCTTCAATCATTTCTGGACGTTTTTCAATGGCAAAAATCAATGAATATTGTAAATGCACAAACAGTAATTTCTCCGCATTGCAAGGTGCAATTCTGAAATTTTTTGCTTTTTCCTGCTCCTCTTTGCATGATAAAGAAGATTCAAAGAGAGTGAGATGCCAGCTCCTTTCATTCAGTCAGTAGCTTCAATCATTTCTGGTATATGAATAACATGATGTTTTTCAATGGCAAAAATCAATGAATATTGTAAATGCACAAACAGTAATTTCTCCGCATTGCAAGGTGCAATTCTGAAATTTTTGGCTTTTTCCTGCTCCTCTTAGCATGATAAAGAAGATTCAAAGAGAGTGAGATGCCAGCTCCTTTCATTCAGTCAGTAGCTTCAATCATTTCTGGATGTTTTTCAATGGCAAAAATCAATGAATATTGTAAATGCACAAACAGTAATTTCTCCGCATTGCAAGGTGCAATTCTGAAATTTCTTGCATTTTCCTGCTCCTCTTAGCATGATAAAGAAGATTCAAAGAGAGTGAGATGCCAGCTCCTTTCATTCAGTCAGTAGCTTCAATCATTTCTGGACGTTTTTCAATGGCAAAAATCAATGAATATTGTAAATGCACAAACAGTAATTTCTCCGCATTGCAAGGTGCAATTCTGAAATTTTTTGCTTTTTCCTGCTCCTCTTAGCATGATAAAGAAGATTCAAAGAGAGTGAGATGCCAGCTCCTTTCATTCAGTCAGTAGCTTCAAACATTTCTGGTATATGAATAACATGATGTTTTTCAATGGCAAAAATCAATGAATATTGTAAATGCACAAACAGTAATTTCTCCGCATTGCAAGGTGCAATTCTGAAATTTTTTGCTTTTTCCTGCTCCTCTTAGCATGATAAAGAAGATTCAAAGAGAGTGAGATGCCAGCTCCTTTCATTCAGTCAGTAGCTTCAATCATTTCTGGACGTTTTTCAATGGCAAAAATCAATGAATATTGTAAATGCACAAACAGTAATTTCTCCGCATTGCAAGGTGCAATTCTGAAATTTTTTGCTTTTTCCTGCTCCTCTTAGCATGATAAAGAAGATTCAAAGAGAGTGAGATGCCAGCTTCTTTCATTCAGTCAGTAGCTTCAAACATTTCTGGGATATGAATAACATGATGTTTTTCAATGGCAAAAATTAATGAATATTGTAAATGCACAAACAGTAATTTCTACGCATTGCAAGGTGCAATTCTGAAATTTTTTGCTTTTTCCTGCTCCTCTTAGCATGATAAAGAAGATTCAAAGAGAGTGAGATGCCAGCTCCTTTCATTCAGTCAGTAGCTTCAATCATTTCTGGACGTTTTTCAATGGCAAAAATCAATGAATATTGTAAATGCACAAACAGTAATTTCTCCGCATTGCAAGGTGCAATTCTGAAATTTTTTGCTTTTTCCTGCTCCTCTTAGCATGATAAAGAAGATTCAAAGAGAGTGAGATGCCAGCTCCTTTCATTCAGTCAGTAGCTTCAATCATTTCTGGACGTTTTTCAATGGCAAAAATCAATGAATATTGTAAATGCACAAACAGTAATTTCTCCGCATTGCAAGGTGCAATTCTGAAATTTTTTGCTTTTTCCTGCTCCTCTTAGCATGATAAAGAAGATTCAAAGAGAGTGAGATGCCAGCTCCTTTCATTCAGTCAGTAGCTTCAATCATTTCTTGTATATGAATAACATGATGTTTTTCAATGGCAAAAATCAATGAATATTGTAAATGCACAAAGAGTAATTTCTCCGCATTGCAAGTTGCAATTCTGAAATTTTTTGCTTTTTCCTGCTCCTCTTAGCATGATAAAGAAGATTCAAAGAGAGTGAGATGCCAGCTCCTTTCATTCAGTCAGTAGCTTCAATCATTTCTGGACGTTTTTCAATGGCAAAAATCAATGAATATTGTAAATGCACAAACAGTAATTTCTCCGCATTGCAAGGTGCAATTCTGAAATTTTTTGCTTTTTCCTGCTCCTCTTAGCATGATAAAGAAGATTCAAAGAGAGTGAGATGCCAGCTCCTTTCATTCAGTCAGTAGCTTCAATCATTTCTGGACGTTTTTCAATGGCAAAAATCAATGAATATTGTAAATGCACAAACAGTAATTTCTCCGCATTGCAAGGTGCAATTCTGAAATTTTTTGCTTTTTCCTGCTCCTCTTAGCATGATAAAGAAGATTCAAAGAGAGTGAGATGCCAGCTCCTTTCATTCAGTCAGTAGCTTCAAACATTTCTGGTATATGAATAACATGATGTTTTTCAATGGCAAAAATCAATGAATATTGTAAATGCACAAACAGTAATTTCTCCGCATTGCAAGGTGCAATTCTGAAATTTTTTGCTTTTTCCTGCTCCTCTTAGCATGATAAAGAAGATTCAAAGAGAGTGAGATGCCAGCTCCTTTCATTCAGTCAGTAGCTTCAATCATTTCTGGACGTTTTTCAATGGCAAAAATCAATGAATATTGTAAATGCACAAACAGTAATTTCTCCGCATTGCAAGGTGCAATTCTGAAATTTTTTGCTTTTTCCTGCTCCTCTTAGCATGATAAAGAAGATTCAAAGAGAGTGAGATGCCAGCTCCTTCATTCAGTCAGTAGCTTCAATCATTTCTGGTATATGAATAACATGATGTTTTTCAATGGCAAAAATCAATGAATATTGTAAATGCACAAACAGTAATTTCTCCACATTGCAAGGTGCAATTCTGAAATTTTTTGCTTTTTCCTGCTCCTCTTAGCATGATAAAGAAGATTCAAAGAGAGTGAGATGCCAGCTCCTTTAATTCAGTCAGTAGCTTCAATCATTTCTGGACGTTTTTCAATGGCAAAAATCAATGAATATTGTAAATGCACAAACAGTAATTTCTCCGCATTGCAAGGTGCAATTCTGAAATTTTTTGCTTTTTCCTGCTCCTCTTAGCATGATAAAGAAGATTCAAAGAGAGTGAGATGCCAGCTTCTTTCATTCAGTCAGTAGCTTCAAACATTTCTGGGATATGAATAACATGATGTTTTTCAATGGCAAAAATTAATGAATATTGTAAATGCACAAACAGTAATTTCTACGCATTGCAAGGTGCAATTCTGAAATTTTTTGCTTTTTCCTGCTCCTCTTAGCATGATAAAGAAGATTCAAAGAGAGTGAGATGCCAGCTCCTTTCATTCAGTCAGTAGCTTCAATCATTTCTGGACGTTTTTCAATGGCAAAAATCAATGAATATTGTAAATGCACAAACAGTAATTTCTCCGCATTGCAAGGTGCAATTCTGAAATTTTTTGCTTTTTCCTGCTCCTCTTAGCATGATAAAGAAGATTCAAAGAGAGTGAGATGCCAGCTCCTTTCATTCAGTCAGTAGCTTCAATCATTTCTGGACGTTTTTCAATGGCAAAAATCAATGAATATTGTAAATGCACAAACAGTAATTTCTCCGCATTGCAAGGTGCAATTCTGAAATTTTTTGCTTTTTCCTGCTCCTCTTAGCATGATAAAGAAGATTCAAAGAGAGTGAGATGCCAGCTCCTTTCATTCAGTCAGTAGCTTCAATCATTTCTGGTATATGAATAACATGATGTTTTTCAATGGCAAAAATCAATGAATATTGTAAATGCACAAAGAGTAATTTCTCCGCATTGCAAGTTGCAATTCTGAAATTTTTTGCTTTTTCCTGCTCCTCTTAGCATGATAAAGAAGATTCAAAGAGAGTGAGATGCCAGCTCCTTTCATTCAGTCAGTAGCTTCAATCATTTCTGGACGTTTTTCAATGGCAAAAATCAATGAATATTGTAAATGCACAAACAGTAATTTCTCCGCATTGCAAGGTGCAATTCTGAAATTTTTTGCTTTTTCCTGCTCCTCTTAGCATGATAAAGAAGATTCAAAGAGAGTGAGATGCCAGCTCCTTTCATTCAGTCAGTAGCTTCAATCATTTCTGGACGTTTTTCAATGGCAAAAATCAATGAATATTGTAAATGCACAAACAGTAATTTCTCCGCATTGCAAGGTGCAATTCTGAAATTTTTTGCTTTTTCCTGCTCCTCTTAGCATGATAAAGAAGATTCAAAGAGAGTGAGATGCCAGCTCCTTTCATTCAGTCAGTAGCTTCAAACATTTCTGGTATATGAATAACATGATGTTTTTCAATGGCAAAAATCAATGAATATTGTAAATGCACAAACAGTAATTTCTCCGCATTGCAAGGTGCAATTCTGAAATTTTTTGCTTTTTCCTGCTCCTCTTAGCATGATAAAGAAGATTCAAAGAGAGTGAGATGCCAGCTCCTTTCATTCAGTCAGTAGCTTCAATCATTTCTGGACGTTTTTCAATGGCAAAAATCAATGAATATTGTAAATGCACAAACAGTAATTTCTCCGCATTGCAAGGTGCAATTCTGAAATTTTTTGCTTTTTCCTGCTCCTCTTAGCATGATAAAGAAGATTCAAAGAGAGTGAGATGCCAGCTCCTTTCATTCAGTCAGTAGCTTCAATCATTTCTGGACGTTTTTCAATGGCAAAAATCAATGAATATTGTAAATGCACAAACAGTAATTTCTCCGCATTGCAAGGTGCAATTCTGAAATTTTTTGCTTTTTCCTGCTCCTCTTAGCATGATAAAGAAGATTCAAAGAGAGTGAGATGCCAGCTCCTTTCATTCAGTCAGTAGCTTCAAACATTTCTGGTATATGAATAACATGATGTTTTTCAATGGCAAAAATCAATGAATATTGTAAATGCACAAACAGTAATTTCTCCGCATTGCAAGGTGCAATTCTGAAATTTTTTGCTTTTTCCTGCTCCTCTTAGCATGATAAAGAAGATTCAAAGAGAGTGAGATGCCAGCTCCTTTCATTCAGTCAGTAGCTTCAATCATTTCTGGACGTTTTTCAATGGCAAAAATCAATGAATATTGTAAATGCACAAACAGTAATTTCTCCGCATTGCAAGGTGCAATTCTGAAATTTTTTGCTTTTTCCTGCTCCTCTTAGCATGATAAAGAAGATTCAAAGAGAGTGAGATGCCAGCTCCTTCATTCAGTCAGTAGCTTCAATCATTTCTGGTATATGAATAACATGATGTTTTTCAATGGCAAAAATCAATGAATATTGTAAATGCACAAACAGTAATTTCTCCACATTGCAAGGTGCAATTCTGAAATTTTTTGCTTTTTCCTGCTCCTCTTAGCATGATAAAGAAGATTCAAAGAGAGTGAGATGCCAGCTCCTTTAATTCAGTCAGTAGCTTCAATCATTTCTGGACGTTTTTCAATGGCAAAAATCAATGAATATTGTAAATGCACAAACAGTAATTTCTCCGCATTGCAAGGTGCAATTCTGAAATTTTTTGCTTTTTCCTGCTCCTCTTAGCATGATAAAGAAGATTCAAAGAGAGTGAGATGCCAGCTTCTTTCATTCAGTCAGTAGCTTCAAACATTTCTGGGATATGAATAACATGATGTTTTTCAATGGCAAAAATTAATGAATATTGTAAATGCACAAACAGTAATTTCTACGCATTGCAAGGTGCAATTCTGAAATTTTTTGCTTTTTCCTGCTCCTCTTAGCATGATAAAGAAGATTCAAAGAGAGTGAGATGCCAGCTCCTTTCATTCAGTCAGTAGCTTCAATCATTTCTGGACGTTTTTCAATGGCAAAAATCAATGAATATTGTAAATGCACAAACAGTAATTTCTCCGCATTGCAAGGTGCAATTCTGAAATTTTTTGCTTTTTCCTGCTCCTCTTAGCATGATAAAGAAGATTCAAAGAGAGTGAGATGCCAGCTCCTTTCATTCAGTCAGTAGCTTCAATCATTTCTGGACGTTTTTCAATGGCAAAAATCAATGAATATTGTAAATGCACAAACAGTAATTTCTCCGCATTGCAAGGTGCAATTCTGAAATTTTTTGCTTTTTCCTGCTCCTCTTAGCATGATAAAGAAGATTCAAAGAGAGTGAGATGCCAGCTCCTTTCATTCAGTCAGTAGCTTCAATCATTTCTGGTATATGAATAACATGATGTTTTTCAATGGCAAAAATCAATGAATATTGTAAATGCACAAAGAGTAATTTCTCCGCATTGCAAGTTGCAATTCTGAAATTTTTTGCTTTTTCCTGCTCCTCTTAGCATGATAAAGAAGATTCAAAGAGAGTGAGATGCCAGCTCCTTTCATTCAGTCAGTAGCTTCAATCATTTCTGGACGTTTTTCAATGGCAAAAATCAATGAATATTGTAAATGCACAAACAGTAATTTCTCCGCATTGCAAGGTGCAATTCTGAAATTTTTTGCTTTTTCCTGCTCCTCTTAGCATGATAAAGAAGATTCAAAGAGAGTGAGATGCCAGCTCCTTTCATTCAGTCAGTAGCTTCAATCATTTCTGGACGTTTTTCAATGGCAAAAATCAATGAATATTGTAAATGCACAAACAGTAATTTCTCCGCATTGCAAGGTGCAATTCTGAAATTTTTTGCTTTTTCCTGCTCCTCTTAGCATGATAAAGAAGATTCAAAGAGAGTGAGATGCCAGCTCCTTTCATTCAGTCAGTAGCTTCAAACATTTCTGGTATATGAATAACATGATGTTTTTCAATGGCAAAAATCAATGAATATTGTAAATGCACAAACAGTAATTTCTCCGCATTGCAAGGTGCAATTCTGAAATTTTTTGCTTTTTCCTGCTCCTCTTAGCATGATAAAGAAGATTCAAAGAGAGTGAGATGCCAGCTCCTTTCATTCAGTCAGTAGCTTCAATCATTTCTGGACGTTTTTCAATGGCAAAAATCAATGAATATTGTAAATGCACAAACAGTAATTTCTCCGCATTGCAAGGTGCAATTCTGAAATTTTTTGCTTTTTCCTGCTCCTCTTAGCATGATAAAGAAGATTCAAAGAGAGTGAGATGCCAGCTCCTTCATTCAGTCAGTAGCTTCAATCATTTCTGGTATATGAATAACATGATGTTTTTCAATGGCAAAAATCAATGAATATTGTAAATGCACAAACAGTAATTTCTCCACATTGCAAGGTGCAATTCTGAAATTTTTTGCTTTTTCCTGCTCCTCTTAGCATGATAAAGAAGATTCAAAGAGAGTGAGATGCCAGCTCCTTTCATTCAGTCAGTAGCTTCAATCATTTCTGGACGTTTTTCAATGGCAAAAATCAATGAATATTGTAAATGCACAAACAGTAATTTCTCCGCATTGCAAGGTGCAATTCTGAAATTTTTTGCTTTTTCCTGCTCCTCTTAGCATGATAAAGAAGATTCAAAGAGAGCGAGATGCCAGCTCCTTTCATTCAGTCAGTAGCTTCAATCATTTCTGGTATATGAATAACATGATGTTTTTCAATGGCAAAAATCAATGAATATTGTAAATGCACAAACAGTAATTTCTCCGCATTGCAAGGTGCAATTCTGAAATTTTTTGCTTTTTCCTGCTCCTCTTAGCATGATAAAGAAGATTCAAAGAGAGTGAGATGCCAGCTCCTTTCATTCAGTCAATAGCTTCAATCATTTCTGGACGTTTTTCAATGGCAAAAATCAATGAATATTGTAAATGCACAAACAGTAATTTCTCCGCATTGCAAGGTGCAATTCTGAAATTTTTTGCTTTTTCCTGCTCCTCTTAGCATGATAAAGAAGATTCAAAGAGAGTGAGATGCCAGCTCCTTTCATTCAGTCAGTAGCTTCAAACATTTCTGGTATATGAATAACATGATGTTTTTCAATGGCAAAAATCAATGAATATTGTAAATGCACAAACAGTAATTTCTCCGCATTGCAAGGTGCAATTCTGAAATTTTTTGCTTTTTCCTGCTCCTCTTAGCATGATAAAGAAGATTCAAAGAGAGTGAGATGCCAGCTCCTTTCATTCAGTCAGTAGCTTCAATCATTTCTGGACGTTTTTCAATGGCAAAAATCAATGAATATTGTAAATGCACAAACAGTAATTTCTCCGCATTGCAAGGTGCAATTCTGAAATTTTTTGCTTTTTCCTGCTCCTCTTAGCATGATAAAGAAGATTCAAAGAGAGTGAGATGCCAGCTCCTTTCATTCAGTCAGTAGCTTCAATCATTTCTGGACGTTTTTCAATGGCAAAAATCAATGAATATTGTAAATGCACAAACAGTAATTTCTCCGCATTGCAAGGTGCAATTCTGAAATTTTTTGCTTTTTCCTGCTCCTCTTAGCATGATAAAGAAGATTCAAAGAGAGTGAGATGCCAGCTCCTTTCATTCAGTCAGTAGTTTCAATCATTTCTGGTATATGAATAACATGATGTTTTTCAATGGCAAAAATCAATGAATATTGTAAATGCACAAACAGTAATTTCTCCGCATTGCAAGGTGCAATTCTGAAATTTTTTGCTTTTTCCTGCTCCTCTTAGCATGATAAAGAAGATTCAAAGAGAGTGAGATGCCAGCTCCTTTCATTCAGTCAGCAGCTTCAATCATTTCTGGACATTTTTCAATGGCAAAAATCAATGAATATTGTAAATGCACAAACAGTAATTTCTCCGCATTGCAAGGTGCAATTCTGAAATTTTTTGCTTTTTCCTGCTCCTCTTAGCATGATAAAGAAGATTCAAAGAGAGTGAGATGCCAGCTCCTTTCATTCAGTCAGTAGCTTCAAACATTTCTGGTATATGAATAACATGATGTTTTTCAATGGCAAAAATCAATGAATATTGTAAAAGCACAAACAGTAATTTCTCCGCATTGCAAGGCGCAATTCTGAAATTTTTTGCTTTTTCCTGCTCCTCTTAGCATGATAAAGAAGATTCAAAGAAAGTGAGATGCCAGCTCCTTTCATTCAGTCAGTAGCTTCAATCATTTCTGGACGTTTTTCAATGGCAAAAATCAATGAATATTGTAAATGCACAAACAGTAATTTCTCCGCATTGCAAGGTGCAATTCTGAAATTTTTTGCTTTTTCCTGCTCCTCTTAGCATGATAAAGAAGATTCAAAGAGAGTGAGATGCCAGCTCCTTTCATTCAGTCACTAGCTTCAATCATTTCTGGTATAAGAATAACATGATGTTTTTCAATGGCAAAAATCAATGAATATTGTAAATGCACAAACAGTAATTTCTCCGCATTGCAAGTTGCAATTCTGAAATTTTTTGCTTTTTCCTGCTCCTCTTAGCATGATAAAGAAGATTCAAAGAGAGTGAGATGCCAGCTCCTTTCATTCAGTCAGTAGCTTCAATTATTTCTGGACGTTTTTCAATGGCAAAAATCAATGAATATTGTAAATGCACAAACAGTAATTTCTCCGCATTGCAAGGTGCAATTCTGAAATTTTTTGCTTTTTCCTGCTCCTCTTAGCATGATAAAGAAGATTCAAAGAGAGTGAGATGCCAGCTCCTTTCATTCAGTCAGTTGCTTCAATCATTTCTGGACGTTTTTCAATGGCAAAAATCAGTGAATATTGTAAATGCTTAAACAGTAATTTCTCCGCATTGCAAGGTGCAATTCTGAAATTTTTTGCTTTTTCCTGCTCCTCTTAGCATGATAAAGAAGATTCAAAGAGAGTGAGATGCCAGCTCCTTTCATTCAGTCAGTAGCTTCAATCATTTCTGGACGTTTTTCAATGGCAAAAATCAATGAATATTGTAAATGCACAAACAGTAATTTCTCCGCATTGCAAGGTGCAATTCTGAAATTTTTTGCTTTTTCCTGCTCCTCTTTGCATGATAAAGAAGATTCAAAGAGAGTGAGATGCCAGCTCCTTTCATTCAGTCAGTAGCTTCAATCATTTCTGGTATATGAATAACATGATGTTTTTCAATGGCAAAAATCAATGAATATTGTAAATGCACAAACAGTAATTTCTCCGCATTGCAAGGTGCAATTCTGAAATTTTTGGCTTTTTCCTGCTCCTCTTAGCATGATAAAGAAGATTCAAAGAGAGTGAGATGCCAGCTCCTTTCATTCAGTCAGTAGCTTCAATCATTTCTGGATGTTTTTCAATGGCAAAAATCAATGAATATTGTAAATGCACAAACAGTAATTTCTCCGCATTGCAAGGTGCAATTCTGAAATTTCTTGCATTTTCCTGCTCCTCTTAGCATGATAAAGAAGATTCAAAGAGAGTGAGATGCCAGCTCCTTTCATTCAGTCAGTAGCTTCAATCATTTCTGGACGTTTTTCAATGGCAAAAATCAATGAATATTGTAAATGCACAAACAGTAATTTCTCCGCATTGCAAGGTGCAATTCTGAAATTTTTTGCTTTTTCCTGCTCCTCTTAGCATGATAAAGAAGATTCAAAGAGAGTGAGATGCCAGCTCCTTTCATTCAGTCAGTATCTTCAATCATTTCTGGTATATGAATAACATGATGTTTTTCAATGGCAAAAATCAATGAATATTGTAAATGCACAAACAGTAATTTCTCCGCATTGCAAGTTGCAATTCTGAAATTTTTTGCTTTTTCCTGCTCCTCTTAGCATGATAAAGAAGATTCAAAGAGAGTGAGATGCCAGCTCCTTTCATTCAGTCAGTAGCTTCAATCATTTCTGGACGTTTTTCAATGGCAAAAATCAATGAATATTGTAAATGCACAAACAGTAATTTCTCCGCATTGCAAGGTGCAATTCTGAAATTTTTTGCTTTTTCCTGCTCCTCTTAGCATGATAAAGAAGATTCAAAGAGAGTGAGATGCCAGCTCCTTTCATTCAGTCAGTAGCTTCAATCATTTCTGGACGTTTTTCAATGGCAAAAATCAATGAATATTGTAAATGCACAAACAGTAATTTCTCCGCATTGCAAGGTGCAATTCTGAAATTTTTTGCTTTTTCCTGCTCCTCTTAGCATGATAAAGAAGATTCAAAGAGAGTGAGATGCCAGCTCCTTTCATTCAGTCAGTAGCTTCAAACATTTCTGGTATATGAATAACATGATGTTTTTCAATGGCAAAAATCAATGAATATTGTAAAAGCACAAACAGTAATTTCTCCGCATTGCAAGGTGCAATTCTGAAATTTTTTGCTTTTTCCTGCTCCTCTTAGCATGATAAAGAAGATTCAAAGAGAGTGAGATGCCAGCTCCTTTCATTCAGTCAGTAGCTTCAATCATTTCTGGACGTTTTTCAATGGCAAAAATCAATGAATATTGTAAATGCACAAACAGTAATTTCTCCGTATTGCAAGGTGCAATTCTGAAATTTTTTGCTTTTTCCTGCTCCTCTTAGCATGATAAAGAAGATTCAAAGAGAGTGAGATGCCAGCTCCTTTCATTCAGTCAGTAGCTTCAATCATTTCTGGTATATGAATAACATGATGTTTTTCAATGGCAAAAATCAATGAATATTGTAAATGCACAAACAGTAATTTCTCCACATTGCAAGGTGCAATTCTGAAATTTTTTGCTTTTTCCTGCTCCTCTTAGCATGATAAAGAAGATTCAAAGAGAGTGAGATGCCAGCTCCTTTCATTCAGTCAGTAGCTTCAATCATTTCTGGACGTTTTTCAATGGCAAAAATCAATGAATATTGTAAATGCACAAACAGTAATTTCTCCGCATTGCAAGGTGCAATTCTGAAATTTTTTGCTTTTTCCTGCTCCTCTTTGCATGATAAAGAAGATTCAAAGAGAGTGAGATGCCAGCTCCTTTCATTCAGTCAGTAGCTTCAATCATTTCTGGTATATGAATAACATGATGTTTTTCAATGGCAAAAATCAATGAATATTGTAAATGCACAAACAGTAATTTCTCCGCATTGCAAGGTGCAATTCTGAAATTTTTGGCTTTTTCCTGCTCCTCTTAGCATGATAAAGAAGATTCAAAGAGAGTGAGATGCCAGCTCCTTTCATTCAGTCAGTAGCTTCAATCATTTCTGGATGTTTTTCAATGGCAAAAATCAATGAATATTGTAAATGCACAAACAGTAATTTCTCCGCATTGCAAGGTGCAATTCTGAAATTTCTTGCATTTTCCTGCTCCTCTTAGCATGATAAAGAAGATTCAAAGAGAGTGAGATGCCAGCTCCTTTCATTCAGTCAGTAGCTTCAATCATTTCTGGACGTTTTTCAATGGCAAAAATCAATGAATATTGTAAATGCACAAACAGTAATTTCTCCGCATTGCAAGGTGCAATTCTGAAATTTTTTGCTTTTTCCTGCTCCTCTTAGCATGATAAAGAAGATTCAAAGAGAGTGAGATGCCAGCTCCTTTCATTCAGTCAGTAGCTTCAAACATTTCTGGTATATGAATAACATGATGTTTTTCAATGGCAAAAATCAATGAATATTGTAAATGCACAAACAGTAATTTCTCCGCATTGCAAGGTGCAATTCTGAAATTTTTTGCTTTTTCCTGCTCCTCTTAGCATGATAAAGAAGATTCAAAGAGAGTGAGATGCCAGCTCCTTTCATTCAGTCAGTAGCTTCAATCATTTCTGGTATATGAATAACATGATGTTTTTCAATGGCAAAAATCAATGAATATTGTAAATGCACAAACAGTAATTTCTCCGCATTGCAAGTTGCAATTCTGAAATTTTTTGCTTTTTCCTGCTCCTCTTAGCATGATAAAGAAGATTCAAAGAGAGTGAGATGCCAGCTCCTTTCATTCAGTCAGTAGCTTCAATCATTTCTGGACGTTTTTCAATGGCAAAAATCAATGAATATTGTAAATGCACAAACAGTAATTTCTCCGCATTGCAAGGTGCAATTCTGAAATTTTTTGCTTTTTCCTGCTCCTCTTAGCATGATAAAGAAGATTCAAAGAGAGTGAGATGCCAGCTCCTTTCATTCAGTCAGTAGCTTCAATCATTTCTGGACGTTTTTCAATGGCAAAAATCAATGAATATTGTAAATGCACAAACAGTAATTTCTCCGCATTGCAAGGTGCAATTCTGAAATTTTTTGCTTTTTCCTGCTCCTCTTAGCATGATAAAGAAGATTCAAAGAGAGTGAGATGCCAGCTCCTTTCATTCAGTCAGTAGCTTCAAACATTTCTGGTATATGAATAACATGATGTTTTTCAATGGCAAAAATCAATGAATATTGTAAAAGCACAAACAGTAATTTCTCCGCATTGCAAGGTGCAATTCTGAAATTTTTTGCTTTTTCCTGCTCCTCTTAGCATGATAAAGAAGATTCAAAGAGAGTGAGATGCCAGCTCCTTTCATTCAGTCAGTAGCTTCAATCATTTCTGGACGTTTTTCAATGGCAAATTCAATGAATATTGTAAATGCACAAACAGTAATTTCTCCGTATTGCAAGGTGCAATTCTGAAATTTTTTGCTTTTTCCTGCTCCTCTTAGCATGATAAAGAAGATTCAAAGAGAGTGAGATGCCAGCTCCTTTCATTCAGTCAGTAGCTTCAATCATTTCTGGTATATGAATAACATGATGTTTTTCAATGGCAAAAATCAATGAATATTGTAAATGCACAAACAGTAATTTCTCCGCATTGCAAGGTGCAATTCTGAAATTTTTTGCTTTTTCCTGCTCCTCTTAGCATGATAAAGAAGATTCAAAGAGAGTGAGATGCCAGCTCCTTTCATTCAGTCAGTAGCTTCAAACATTTCTGGTATATGAATAACATGATGTTTTTCAATGGCAAAAATCAATGAATATTGTAAAAGCACAAACAGTAATTTCTCCGCATTGCAAGGCGCAATTCTGAAATTTTTTGCTTTTTCCTGCTCCTCTTAGCATGATAAAGAAGATTCAAAGAAAGTGAGATGCCAGCTCCTTTCATTCAGTCAGTAGCTTCAATCATTTCTGGACGTTTTTCAATGGCAAAAATCAATGAATATTGTAAATGCACAAACAGTAATTTCTCCGCATTGCAAGGTGCAATTCTGAAATTTTTTGCTTTTTCCTGCTCCTCTTAGCATGATAAAGAAGATTCAAAGAGAGTGAGAT
Organism: Phyllobates terribilis; assembly: GCF_046119375.1. Classification (NCBI taxonomy): domain Eukaryota; kingdom Metazoa; phylum Chordata; class Amphibia; order Anura; family Dendrobatidae; genus Phyllobates; species Phyllobates terribilis. Next base: position 104,554 of record NW_027365388.1, read on the forward strand.
GCCAGCTCCTTTCATTCAGTCACTAGCTTCAATCATTTCTGGTATAAGAATAACATGATGTTTTTCAATGGCAAAAATCAATGAATATTGTAAATGCACAAACAGTAATTTCTCCGCATTGCAAGTTGCAATTCTGAAATTTTTTGCTTTTTCCTGCTCCTCTTAGCATGATAAAGAAGATTCAAAGAGAGTGAGATGCCAGCTCCTTTCATTCAGTCAGTAGCTTCAATTATTTCTGGACGTTTTTCAATGGCAAAAATCAATGAATATTGTAAATGCACAAACAGTAATTTCTCCGCATTGCAAGGTGCAATTCTGAAATTTTTTGCTTTTTCCTGCTCCTCTTAGCATGATAAAGAAGATTCAAAGAGAGTGAGATGCCAGCTCCTTTCATTCAGTCAGTTGCTTCAATCATTTCTGGACGTTTTTCAATGGCAAAAATCAGTGAATATTGTAAATGCTTAAACAGTAATTTCTCCGCATTGCAAGGTGCAATTCTGAAATTTTTTGCTTTTTCCTGCTCCTCTTAGCATGATAAAGAAGATTCAAAGAGAGTGAGATGCCAGCTCCTTTCATTCAGTCAGTAGCTTCAATCATTTCTGGACGTTTTTCAATGGCAAAAATCAATGAATATTGTAAATGCACAAACAGTAATTTCTCCGCATTGCAAGGTGCAATTCTGAAATTTTTTGCTTTTTCCTGCTCCTCTTTGCATGATAAAGAAGATTCAAAGAGAGTGAGATGCCAGCTCCTTTCATTCAGTCAGTAGCTTCAATCATTTCTGGTATATGAATAACATGATGTTTTTCAATGGCAAAAATCAATGAATATTGTAAATGCACAAACAGTAATTTCTCCGCATTGCAAGGTGCAATTCTGAAATTTTTGGCTTTTTCCTGCTCCTCTTAGCATGATAAAGAAGATTCAAAGAGAGTGAGATGCCAGCTCCTTTCATTCAGTCAGTAGCTTCAATCATTTCTGGATGTTTTTCAATGGCAAAAATCAATGAATATTGTAAATGCACAAACAGTAATTTCTCCGCATTGCAAGGTGCAATTCTGAAATTTCTTGCATTTTCCTGCTCCTCTTAGCATGATAAAGAAGATTCAAAGAGAGTGAGATGCCAGCTCCTTTCATTCAGTCAGTAGCTTCAATCATTTCTGGACGTTTTTCAATGGCAAAAATCAATGAATATTGTAAATGCACAAACAGTAATTTCTCCGCATTGCAAGGTGCAATTCTGAAATTTTTTGCTTTTTCCTGCTCCTCTTAGCATGATAAAGAAGATTCAAAGAGAGTGAGATGCCAGCTCCTTTCATTCAGTCAGTATCTTCAATCATTTCTGGTATATGAATAACATGATGTTTTTCAATGGCAAAAATCAATGAATATTGTAAATGCACAAACAGTAATTTCTCCGCATTGCAAGTTGCAATTCTGAAATTTTTTGCTTTTTCCTGCTCCTCTTAGCATGATAAAGAAGATTCAAAGAGAGTGAGATGCCAGCTCCTTTCATTCAGTCAGTAGCTTCAATCATTTCTGGACGTTTTTCAATGGCAAAAATCAATGAATATTGTAAATGCACAAACAGTAATTTCTCCGCATTGCAAGGTGCAATTCTGAAATTTTTTGCTTTTTCCTGCTCCTCTTAGCATGATAAAGAAGATTCAAAGAGAGTGAGATGCCAGCTCCTTTCATTCAGTCAGTAGCTTCAATCATTTCTGGACGTTTTTCAATGGCAAAAATCAATGAATATTGTAAATGCACAAACAGTAATTTCTCCGCATTGCAAGGTGCAATTCTGAAATTTTTTGCTTTTTCCTGCTCCTCTTAGCATGATAAAGAAGATTCAAAGAGAGTGAGATGCCAGCTCCTTTCATTCAGTCAGTAGCTTCAAACATTTCTGGTATATGAATAACATGATGTTTTTCAATGGCAAAAATCAATGAATATTGTAAAAGCACAAACAGTAATTTCTCCGCATTGCAAGGTGCAATTCTGAAATTTTTTGCTTTTTCCTGCTCCTCTTAGCATGATAAAGAAGATTCAAAGAGAGTGAGATGCCAGCTCCTTTCATTCAGTCAGTAGCTTCAATCATTTCTGGACGTTTTTCAATGGCAAAAATCAATGAATATTGTAAATGCACAAACAGTAATTTCTCCGTATTGCAAGGTGCAATTCTGAAATTTTTTGCTTTTTCCTGCTCCTCTTAGCATGATAAAGAAGATTCAAAGAGAGTGAGATGCCAGCTCCTTTCATTCAGTCAGTAGCTTCAATCATTTCTGGTATATGAATAACATGATGTTTTTCAATGGCAAAAATCAATGAATATTGTAAATGCACAAACAGTAATTTCTCCACATTGCAAGGTGCAATTCTGAAATTTTTTGCTTTTTCCTGCTCCTCTTAGCATGATAAAGAAGATTCAAAGAGAGTGAGATGCCAGCTCCTTTCATTCAGTCAGTAGCTTCAATCATTTCTGGACGTTTTTCAATGGCAAAAATCAATGAATATTGTAAATGCACAAACAGTAATTTCTCCGCATTGCAAGGTGCAATTCTGAAATTTTTTGCTTTTTCCTGCTCCTCTTTGCATGATAAAGAAGATTCAAAGAGAGTGAGATGCCAGCTCCTTTCATTCAGTCAGTAGCTTCAATCATTTCTGGTATATGAATAACATGATGTTTTTCAATGGCAAAAATCAATGAATATTGTAAATGCACAAACAGTAATTTCTCCGCATTGCAAGGTGCAATTCTGAAATTTTTGGCTTTTTCCTGCTCCTCTTAGCATGATAAAGAAGATTCAAAGAGAGTGAGATGCCAGCTCCTTTCATTCAGTCAGTAGCTTCAATCATTTCTGGATGTTTTTCAATGGCAAAAATCAATGAATATTGTAAATGCACAAACAGTAATTTCTCCGCATTGCAAGGTGCAATTCTGAAATTTCTTGCATTTTCCTGCTCCTCTTAGCATGATAAAGAAGATTCAAAGAGAGTGAGATGCCAGCTCCTTTCATTCAGTCAGTAGCTTCAATCATTTCTGGACGTTTTTCAATGGCAAAAATCAATGAATATTGTAAATGCACAAACAGTAATTTCTCCGCATTGCAAGGTGCAATTCTGAAATTTTTTGCTTTTTCCTGCTCCTCTTAGCATGATAAAGAAGATTCAAAGAGAGTGAGATGCCAGCTCCTTTCATTCAGTCAGTAGCTTCAAACATTTCTGGTATATGAATAACATGATGTTTTTCAATGGCAAAAATCAATGAATATTGTAAATGCACAAACAGTAATTTCTCCGCATTGCAAGGTGCAATTCTGAAATTTTTTGCTTTTTCCTGCTCCTCTTAGCATGATAAAGAAGATTCAAAGAGAGTGAGATGCCAGCTCCTTTCATTCAGTCAGTAGCTTCAATCATTTCTGGTATATGAATAACATGATGTTTTTCAATGGCAAAAATCAATGAATATTGTAAATGCACAAACAGTAATTTCTCCGCATTGCAAGTTGCAATTCTGAAATTTTTTGCTTTTTCCTGCTCCTCTTAGCATGATAAAGAAGATTCAAAGAGAGTGAGATGCCAGCTCCTTTCATTCAGTCAGTAGCTTCAATCATTTCTGGACGTTTTTCAATGGCAAAAATCAATGAATATTGTAAATGCACAAACAGTAATTTCTCCGCATTGCAAGGTGCAATTCTGAAATTTTTTGCTTTTTCCTGCTCCTCTTAGCATGATAAAGAAGATTCAAAGAGAGTGAGATGCCAGCTCCTTTCATTCAGTCAGTAGCTTCAATCATTTCTGGACGTTTTTCAATGGCAAAAATCAATGAATATTGTAAATGCACAAACAGTAATTTCTCCGCATTGCAAGGTGCAATTCTGAAATTTTTTGCTTTTTCCTGCTCCTCTTAGCATGATAAAGAAGATTCAAAGAGAGTGAGATGCCAGCTCCTTTCATTCAGTCAGTAGCTTCAAACATTTCTGGTATATGAATAACATGATGTTTTTCAATGGCAAAAATCAATGAATATTGTAAAAGCACAAACAGTAATTTCTCCGCATTGCAAGGTGCAATTCTGAAATTTTTTGCTTTTTCCTGCTCCTCTTAGCATGATAAAGAAGATTCAAAGAGAGTGAGATGCCAGCTCCTTTCATTCAGTCAGTAGCTTCAATCATTTCTGGACGTTTTTCAATGGCAAATTCAATGAATATTGTAAATGCACAAACAGTAATTTCTCCGTATTGCAAGGTGCAATTCTGAAATTTTTTGCTTTTTCCTGCTCCTCTTAGCATGATAAAGAAGATTCAAAGAGAGTGAGATGCCAGCTCCTTTCATTCAGTCAGTAGCTTCAATCATTTCTGGTATATGAATAACATGATGTTTTTCAATGGCAAAAATCAATGAATATTGTAAATGCACAAACAGTAATTTCTCCACATTGCAAGGTGCAATTCTGAAATTTTTTGCTTTTTCCTGCTCCTCTTAGCATGATAAAGAAGATTCAAAGAGAGTGAGATGCCAGCTCCTTTCATTCAGTCAGTAGCTTCAATCATTTCTGGACGTTTTTCAATGGCAAAAATCAATGAATATTGTAAATGCACAAACAGTAATTTCTCCGCATTGCAAGGTGCAATTCTGAAATTTTTTGCTTTTTCCTGCTCCTCTTAGCATGATAAAGAATATTCAAAGAGAGCGAGATGCCAGCTCCTTTCATTCAGTCAGTAGCTTCAATCATTTCTGGTATATGAATAACATGATGTTTTTCAATGGCAAAAATCAATGAATATTGTAAATGCACAAACAGTAATTTCTCCGCATTGCAAGGTGCAATTCTGAAATTTTTTGCTTTTTCCTGCTCCTCTTACCATGATAAAGAAGATTCAAAGAGAGTGAGATGCCAGCTCCTTTCATTCAGTCAGTAGCTTCAATCATTTCTGGACGTTTTTCAATGGCAAAAATCAATGAATATTGTAAATGCACAAACAGTAATTTCTCCGCATTGCAAGGTGCAATTCTGAAATTTTTTGCTTTTTCCTGCTCCTCTTAGCATGATAAAGAAGATTCAAAGAGAGTGAGATGCCAGCTCCTTTCATTCAGTCAGTAGCTTCAAACATTTCTAGTATATGAATAACATGATGTTTTTCAATGGCAAAAATCAATGAATATTGTAAATGCACAAACAGTAATTTCTCCGCATTGCAAGGTGCAATTCTGAAATTTTTTGCTTTTTCCTGCTCCTCTTAGCATGATAAAGAAGATTCAAAGAGAGTGAGATGCCAGCTCCTTTCATTCAGTCAGTAGCTTCAATCATTTCTGGACGTTTTTCAATGGCAAAAATCAATGAATATTGTAAATGCACAAACAGTAATTTCTCCGCATTGCAAGGTGCAATTCTGAAATTTTTTGCTTTTTCCTGCTCCTCTTAGCATGATAAAGAAGATTCAAAGAGAGTGAGATGCCAGCTCCTTTCATTCAGTCAGTAGCTTCAATCATTTCTGGACGTTTTTCAATGGCAAAAATCAATGAATATTGTAAATGCACAAACAGTAATTTCTCCGCATTGCAAGGTGCAATTCTGAAATTTTTTGCTTTTTTCTGCTCCTCTTAGCATGATAAAGAAGATTCAAAGAGAGTGAGATGCCAGCTCCTTTCATTCAGTCAGTAGCTTCAATCATTTCTGGTGTATGAATAACATGATGTTTTTCAATGGCAAAAATCAATGAATATTGTAAATGCACAAACAGTAATTTCTCCGCATTGCAAGGTGCAATTCTGAAATTTTTTGCTTTTTCCTGCTCCTCTTAGCATGATAAAGAAGATTCAAAGAGAGTGAGATGCCAGCTCCTTTCATTCAGTCAGTAGCTTCAATCATTTCTGGACGTTTTTCAATGGCAAAAATCAATGAATATTGTAAATGCACAAACAGTAATTTCTCCGCATTGCAAGGTGCAATTCTGAAATTTTTTGCTTTTTCCTGCTCCTCTTAGCATGATAAAGAAGATTCAAAGAGAGTGAGATGCCAGCTCCTTTCATTCAGTCAGTAGCTTCAATCATTTCTGGTATATGAATAACATGATGTTTTTCAATGGCAAAAATCAATGAATATTGTAAATGCACAAACAGTAATTTCTCCGCATTGCAAGTTGCAATTCTGAAATTTTTTGCTTTTTCCTGCTCCTCTTAGCATGATAAAGAAGATTCAAAGAGAGTGAGATGCCAGCTCCTTTCATTCAGTCAGTAGCTTCAATTATTTCTGGACGTTTTTCAATGGCAAAAATCAATGAATATTGTAAATGCACAAACAGTAATTTCTCCGCATTGCAAGGTGCAATTCTGAAATTTTTTGCTTTTTCCTGCGCCTCTTAGCATGATAAAGAAGATTCAAAGAGAGTGAGATGCCAGCTCCTTTCATTCAGTCAGTTGCTTCAATCATTTCTGGACGTTTTTCAATGGCAAAAATCAGTGAATATTGTAAATGCACAAACAGTAATTTCTCCGCATTGCAAGGTGCAATTCTGAAATTTTTTGCTTTTTCCTGCTCCTCTTAGCATGATAAAGAAGATTCAAAGAGAGTGAGATGCCAGCTCCTTTCATTCAGTCAGTAGCTTCAATCATTTCTGGACGTTTTTCAATGGCAAAAATCAATGAATATTGTAAATGCACAAACAGTAATTTCTCCGCATTGCAAGGTGCAATTCTGAAATTTTTTGCTTTTTCCTGCTCCTCTTAGCATGATAAAGAAGATTCAAAGAGAGTGAGATGCCAGCTCCTTTCATTCAGTCAGTAGCTTCAAACATTTCTGGTATATGAATAACATGATGTTTTTCAATGGCAAAAATCAATGAATATTGTAAATGCACAAACAGTAATTTCTCCGCATTGCAAGGTGCAATTCTGAAATTTTTTGCTTTTTCCTGCTCCTCTTAGCATGATAAAGAAGATTCAAAGAGAGTGAGATGCCAGCTCCTTTCATTCAGTCAGTTGCTTCAATCATTTCTGGACGTTTTTCAATGGCAAAAATCAGTGAATATTGTAAATGCACAAACAGTAATTTCTCCGCATTGCAAGGTGCAATTCTGAAATTTTTTGCTTTTTCCTGCTCCTCTTAGCATGATAAAGAAGATTCAAAGAGAGTGAGATGCCAGCTCCTTTCATTCAGTCAGTAGCTTCAATCATTTCTGGACGTTTTTCAATGGCAAAAATCAATGAATATTGTAAATGCACAAACAGTAATTTCTCCGCATTGCAAGGTGCAATTCTGAAATTTTTTGCTTTTTCCTGCTCCTCTTAGCATGATAAAGAAGATTCAAAGAGAGTGAGATGCCAGCTCCTTTCATTCAGTCAGTAGCTTCAAACATTTCTGGTATATGAATAACATGATGTTTTTCAATGGCAAAAATCAATGAATATTGTAAATGCACAAACAGTAATTTCTCCGCATTGCAAGGTGCAATTCTGAAATTTTTTGCTTTTTCCTGCTCCTCTTAGCATGATAAAGAAGATTCAAAGAGAGTGAGATGCCAGCTCCTTTCATTCAGTCAGTAGCTTCAATCATTTCTGGACGTTTTTCAATGGCAAAAATCAATGAATATTGTAAATGCACAAACAGTAATTTCTCCGCATTGCAAGGTGCAATTCTGAAATTTTTTGCTTTTTCCTGCTCCTCTTAGCATGATAAAGAAGATTCAAAGAGAGTGAGATGCCAGCTTCTTTCATTCAGTCAGTAGCTTCAAACATTTCTGGGATATGAATAACATGATGTTTTTCAATGGCAAAAATTAATGAATATTGTAAATGCACAAACAGTAATTTCTCCGCATTGCAAGGTGCAATTCTGAAATTTTTTGCTTTTTCCTGCTCCTCTTAGCATGATAAAGAAGATTCAAAGAGAGTGAGATGCCAGCTCCTTTCATTCAGTCAGTAGCTTCAATCATTTCTGGACGTTTTTCAATGGCAAAAATCAATGAATATTGAAAATGCACAAACAGTAATTTCTCCGCATTGCAAGGTGCAATTCTGAAATTTTTTGCTTTTTCCTGCTCCTCTTAGCATGATAAAGAAGATTCAAAGAGAGTGAGATGCCAGCTCCTTTCATTCAGTCAGTAGCTTCAATCATTTCTGGACGTTTTTCAATGGCAAAAATCAATGAATATTGTAAATGCACAAACAGTAATTTCTCCGCATTGCAAGGTGCAATTCTGAAATTTTTTGCTTTTTCCTGCTCCTCTTAGCATGATAAAGAAGATTCAAAGAGAGTGAGATGCCAGCTCCTTTCATTCAGTCAGTAGCTTCAATCATTTCTGGTATATGAATAACATGATGTTTTTCAATGGCAAAAATCAATGAATATTGTAAATGCACAAACAGTAATTTCTCCGCATTGCAAGTTGCAATTCTGAAATTTTTTGCTTTTTCCTGCTCCTCTTAGCATGATAAAGAAGATTCAAAGAGAGTGAGATTCCAGCTCCTTTCATTCAGTCAGTAGCTTCAATCATTTCTGGACGTTTTTCAATGGCAAAAATCAATGAATATTGTAAATGCACAAACAGTAATTTCTCCGCATTGCAAGGTGCAATTCTGAAATTTTTTGCTTTTTCCTGCTCCTCTTAGCATGATAAAGACGATTCAAAGAGAGTGAGATGCCAGCTCCTTTCATTCAGTCAGTAGCTTCAATCATTTCTGGACGTTTTTCAATGACAAAAATCAATGAATATTGTAAATGCACAAACAGTAATTTCTCCGCATTGCAAGATGCAATTCTGAAATTTTTTGCTTTTTCCTGCTCCTCTTAGCATGATAAAAAAGATTCAAAGAGAGTGAGATGCCAGCTCCTTTCATTCAGTCAGTAGCTTCAATCATTTCTGGACGTTTTTCAATGGCAAAAATCAATGAATATTGTAAATGCACAAACAGTAATTTCTCCGCATTGCAAGGTGCAATTCTGAAATTTTTTGCTTTTTCCTGCTCCTCTTAGCATGATAAAGAAGATTCAAAGAGAGTGAGATGCCAGCTCCTTTCATTCAGTCAGTAGCTTCAATCATTTCTGGTATATGAATAACATGATGTTTTTCAATGGCAAAAATCAATGAATATTGTAAATGCACAAACAGTAATTTCTCCGCATTGCAAGGTGCAATTCTGAAATTTTTTGCTTTTTCCTGCTCCTCTTAGCATGATAAAGAAGATTCAAAGAGAGTGAGATGCCAGCTCCTTTCATTCAGTCAGTAGCTTCAATCATTTCTGGACGTTTTTCAATGGCAAAAATCAATGAATATTGTAAATGCACAAACAGTAATTTCTCCGCATTGCAAGGTGCAATTTTGAAATTTTTTGCTTTTTCCTGCTCCTCTTAGCATGATAAAGAAGATTCAAAGAGAGTGAGATGCCAGCTCCTTTCATTCAGTCAGTAGCTTCAGTCATTTCTGGACGTTTTTCAATGGCAAAAATCAATGAATATTGTAAATGCACAAACAGTAATTTCTCCGCATTGCAAGGTGCAATTCTGAAATTTTTTGCTTTTTCCTGCTCCTCTTAGCATGATAAAGAAGATTCAAAGAGAGTGAGATGCCAGCTCCTTTCATTCAGTCAGTAGCTTCAAACATTTCTGGTATAAACATTTCTGGACGTTTTTCAATGGCAAAAATCAATGAATATTGTAAATGCACAAACAGTAATATCTCCACATTGCAAGGTGCAATTCTGAAATTTTTTGCTTTTTCCTGCTAATCCTAGCATGATAAAGAAGATTCAAATAGAGTGAGATGCCAGCTCCTTTCATTCAGTCAGTAGCTTCAAACATTTCTGGACGTTTTTCAATGGCAAAATTCAATGAATATTGTAAATGCACAAACAGTAATATCTCCACATTGCCAGGTGCAATTCTGAAATTTTTTGCTTTTTCCTGCTAATCCTAGCATGATAAAGAAGATTCAAAGAGAGTGAGATGCCAGCTCCTTTCATTCAGTCAGTAGCTTCAATCATTTCTGGACGTTTTTCAATGGCAAAAATCAATGAATATTGTAAATGCACAAACAGTAATTTCTCCGCATTGCAAGGTGCAATTCTGAAATTTTTTGCTTTTTCCTGCTCCTCTTAGCATGATAAAGAAGATTCAAAGAGAGTGAGATGCCAGCTCCTTTCATTCAGTCAGTAGCTTCAATCATTTCTGGTATATGAATAACATGATGTTTTTCAATGGCAAAAATCAATGAATATTGTAAATGCACAAACAGTAATTTCTCCGCATTGCAAGGTGCAATTCTGAAATTTTTTGCTTTTTCCTGCTCCTCTTAGCATGATAAAGAAGATTCAAAGAGAGTGAGATGCCAGCTCCTTTCATTCAGTCAGTAGCTTCAATCATTTCTGGACGTTTTTCAATGGCAAAAATCAATGAATATTGTAAATGCACAAACAGTAATTTCTCCGCATTGCAAGATGCAATTCTGAAATTTTTTGCTTTTTCCTGCTCCTCTTAGCATGATAAAGAAGATTCAAAGAGAGTGAGATGCCAGCTCCTTTCATTCAGTCAGTAGCTTCAGTCATTTCTGGACGTTTTTCAATGGCAAAAATCAATGAATATTGTAAATGCACAAACAGTAATTTCTCCGCATTGCAAGGTGCAATTCTGAAATTTTTTGCTTTTTCCTGCTCCTCTTAGCATGATAAAGAAGATTCAAAGAGAGTGAGATGCCAGCTCCTTTCATTCAGTCAGTAGCTTCAATCATTTCTGGTATATGAATAACATGATGTTTTTCAATGGCAAAAATCAATGAATATTGTAAATGCACAAACAGTAATTTCTCCGCATTGCAAGGTGCAATTCTGAAATTTTTTGCTTTTTCCTGCTCCTCTTAGCATGATAAAGAAGATTCAAAGAGAGTGAGATGCCAGCTCCTTTCATTCAGTCAGTAGCTTCAATCATTTCTGGATGTTTTTCAATGGCAAAAATCAATGAATATTATAAATGCACAAACAGTAATTTCTCCGCATTGCAAGGTGCAATTCTGAAATTTCTTGCATTTTCCTGCTCCTCTTAGCATGATAAAGAAGATTCAAAGAGAGTGAGATGCCAGCTCCTTTCATTCAGTCAGTAGCTTCAATCATTTCTGGACGTTTTTCAATGGCAAAAATCAATGAATATTGTAAATGCACAAACAGTAATTTCTCCGCATTGCAAGGTGCAATTCTGAAATTTTTTGCTTTTTCCTGCTCCTCTTAGCATGATAAAGAAGATTCAAAGAGAGTGAGATGCCAGCTCCTTTCATTCAGTCAGTAGCTTCAAACATTTCTGGTATATGAATAACATGATGTTTTTCAATGGCAAAAATCAATGAATATTGTAAATGCACAAACAGTAATTTCTCCGCATTGCAAGGTGCAATTCTGAAATTTTTTGCTTTTTCCTGCTCCTCTTAGCATGATAAAGAAGATTCAAAGAGAGTGAGATGCCAGCTCCTTTCATTCAGTCAGTAGCTTCAATCATTTCTGGACGTTTTTCAATGGCAAAAATCAATGAATATTGTAAATGCACAAACAGTAATTTCTCCGCATTGCAAGGTGCAATTCTGAAATTTTTTGCTTTTCCTGCTCCTATTAGCATGATAAAGAAGATTCAAAGAGAGTGAGATGCCAGCTTCTTTCATTGTCAGTAGCTTCAAACATTTCTGGGATATGAATAACATGATGTTTTTCAATGGCAAAAATTAATGAATATTGTAAATGCACAAACAGTAATTTCTCCGCATTGCAAGGTGCAATTCTGAAATTTTTTGCTTTTTCCTGCTCCTCTTAGCATGATAAAGAAGATTCGAAGAGAGTGAGATGCCAGCTCCTTTCATTCAGTCAGTAGCTTCAATCATTTCTGGACGTTTTTCAATGGCAAAAATCAATGAATATTGTAAATGCACAAACAGTAATTTCTCCGCATTGCAAGGTGCAATTCTGAAATTTTTTGCTTTTTCCTGCTCCTCTTAGCATGATAAAGAAGATTCAAAGAGAGTGAGATGCCAGCTCCTTTCATTCAGTCAGTAGCTTCAATCATTTCTGACGTTTTTCAATGGCAAAAATCAATGAATATTGTAAATGCACAAACAGTAATTTCTCCGCATTGCAAGGTGCAATTCTGAAATTTTTTGCTTTTTCCTGCTCCTCTTAGCATGATAAAGAAGATTCAAAGAGAGTGAGATGCCAGCTCCTTTCATTCAGTCAGTAGCTTCAATCATTTCTGGTATATGAATAACATGATGTTTTTCAATGGCAAAAATCAATGAATATTGTAAATGCACAAACAGTAATTTCTCCGCATTGCAAGTTGCAATTCTGAAATTTTTTGCTTTTTCCTGCTCCTCTTAGCATGATAAAGAAGATTCAAAGAGAGTGAGATTCCGGCTCCTTTCATTCAGTCAGTAGCTTCAATCATTTCTGGACGTTTTTCAATGGCAAAAATCAATGAATATTGTAAATGCACAAACAGTAATTTCTCCGCATTGCAAGGTGCAATTCTGAAATTTTTTGCTTTTCCTGCTCCTCTTAGCATGATAAAGAAGATTCAAAGAGAGTGAGATGCCAGCTCCTTTCATTCAGTCAGTAGCTTCAATCATTTCTGGACGTTTTTCAATGGCAAAAATCAATGAATATTGTAAATGCACAAACATAATTTCTCCGCATTGCAAGATGAAATTCTGAAATTTTTTGCTTTTTCCTGCTCCCC
>NW_027365389.1:2500-5000 GCF_046119375.1 Phyllobates terribilis
CCCCACGCCTGGCTGGGTGGGCGCCCCGCCGTTCGCCCGTACGGGTCGTCGGACCACTGCCTTCGCTCGGTTCGGGTCAAACTCCCCACGGCTCGGCCACCTCCGCAGACGGGAGGCGAGGCCGGCATGCGCGCCCAAAGATAGGTGTCGGAAGCCCGGGGGTAGAGGAGGAAGGGGACCGCTCACCTTAAGCCAGCGCGGGCTCCAAAGCCCGGGCCGAGCGAGCGGCGCCACCTCCCCACCCGGGAGCGCTGCGCCAGATCGATCGGAGGAAGAGCAGGGGTGCATGTAGGGACTTGCCCAAGTACGGAGGCTGCAAACCCCTGTCGTCGGGAGATACGTGCCCACGAGTCCTGGAAGCGCGACTCGGGTACAGGCGCCCTTGCGGGGGGGTACTGGATGTGGAACAGCACTGGGGTCGAAGCCACAAAAGCATCCGCCCTCATGGAGCCTCTCCTCGGCCTAAAAATCCAGATTTTAGCCTTGACGGCGCCCCCATGTGGAGAACCAGGGCCCGCGGGGGGGTCTGGCCAGGCTCACTTCAACCCAGGAACACCTCTCTGACTTGGGATAGGCGACCGGCAAAAGTCCCCCCACGCAGCTGCGGAAGCCTGGGTTCAGCCAAGGTGCAGACCTCCAGCCGAACAGGGACTCATAGCCAAAACGCATACCCAGGCCTACGGAGGTGAAAACCAGCTTAAATGAGTCGAAATGTGTCGGGGCTGAGAGGTACCTCTCTCTCATATATTCTGCCGGTGGTGTGCAAAACTGGGTCTTTGCATGGAGTGTCACCCTATACCCACTTTAGGGACGCATGCAAAAAAGTGCCCGATCGCCTGGAACTGTCAGGCGGATTCGGCTCCCTGGAATTTCCTCATTCTGGTTCTTTTTCACTTTTTGTCTCTTTTGCGACATCTAGTGGGCAGGCTGCATTACTGCAACCGGGGACACCTCAAAACGCTTGGAACTGGGGAGCGGGCTCAATTTACAAACGTTTTGCGGGTCCTGGAAGTCAAAATTGTGACTTCTGAAAACGACTAAGTATCAAGGACTCATCGCGCGAATCGCTCTGGAACTGAAATCGGATGCGCGCACTGACATGCTCCCCTCTCTGGAAGTCTGACACAAGTTGAAAAATTTTCTAAGTCCCCAAAAATTTTTTTTTTCAACTTTTTTTCAATTTTCCCCCTGTGGGATATATATTTTACCCACACTTTTGGAGCCCTCCTGGGATGCCCTCTAACATACTAGAACCTCATTTTGTGGAAGTTTTCACAAAATTGTGAAATTTTCCAAAAAGTCAGAAATTTTGCAAAAACGACTAAGTATCAAGGACTCATCGCGCGAATCGCTCTGGAACTGAAATCGGATGCGCGCACTGACATGCTCCCCTCTCTGGAAGTCTGACACATGTGTGAAAATTTTCTAAGTCCCCAAAAATTTTTTTTTTCAACTTTTTTTCAATTTTCCCCCTGTGGGATATATATTTTACCCACACTTTTGGAGCCCTCCTGGGATGCCCTCTAACATACTAGAACCTCATTTTGTGGAAGTTTTCACAAAATTGTGAAATTTTCCAAAAAGTCAGAAATTTTGCAAAAACGACTAAGTATCAAGGACTCATCGCGCGAATCGCTCTGGAACTGAAATCGGATGCGCGCACTGACACGCTCCCCTGTCTGGAAGTCTGACAAAAGTTGAAAAATTTTCTAAGTCCCCAAAAATTTTTTTTTTCAACTTTTTTTCAATTTTCCCCCTGTGGGATATATATTTTACCCACACTTTTGGAGCCCTCCTGGGATGCCCTCTAACATACTAGAACCTCATTTTGTGGAAGTTTTCACAAAATTGTGAAATTTTCCAAAAAGTCAGAAATTTTGCAAAAACGACTAAGTATCAAGGACTCATCGCGCGAATCGCTCTGGAACTGAAATCGGATGCGCGCACTGACATGCTCCCCTCTCTGGAAGTCTGACACATGTGTGAAAATTTTCTAAGTCCCCAAAAATTTTTTTTTTCAACTTTTTTTCAATTTTCCCCCTGTGGGATATATATTTTACCCACACTTTTGGAGCCCTCCTGGGATGCCCTCTAACATACTAGAACCTCATTTTGTGGAAGTTTTCACAAAATTGTGAAATTTTCAAAAAGTCAGAAATTTTGCCAAAAACGACTAAGTATCAAGGACTCATCGCGCGAATCGCTCTGGAACTGAAATCGGATGCGCGCACTGACACGCTCCCCTGTCTGGAAGTCTGACAAAAGTTGAAAAATTTTCTAAGTCCCCAAAAATTTTTTTTTTCAACTTTTTTTCAATTTTCCCCCTGTGGGATATATATTTTACCCACACTTTTGGAGCCCTCCTGGGATGCCCTCTAACATACTAGAACCTCATTTTGTGGAAGTTTTCACAAAATTGTGAAATTTTCCAAAAAGTCAGAAATTTTGCAAAAACGACTAAGTATCAAGGACTCATCGCGCGAATCGCTCTGGAACTGAA
>NW_027365389.1:27500-30000 GCF_046119375.1 Phyllobates terribilis
TGCGCGCCCAAAGATAGGTGTCGGAAGCCCGGGGGTAGAGGAGGAAGGGGACCGCTCACCTTAAGCCAGCGCGGGCTCCAAAGCCCGGGCCGAGCGAGCGGCGCCACCTCCCCACCCGGGAGCGCTGCGCCAGATCGATCGGAGGAAGAGCAGGGGTGCATGTAGGGACTTGCCCAAGTACGGAGGCTGCAAACCCCTGTCGTCGGGAGATACGTGCCCACGAGTCCTGGAAGCGCGACTCGGGTACAGGCGCCCTTGCGGGGGGGTACTGGATGTGGAACAGCACTGGGGTCGAAGCCACAAAAGCATCCGCCCTCATGGAGCCTCTCCTCGGCCTAAAAATCCAGATTTTAGCCTTGACGGCGCCCCCATGTGGAGAACCAGGGCCCGCGGGGGGGTCTGGCCAGGCTCACTTCAACCCAGGAACACCTCTCTGACTTGGGATAGGCGACCGGCAAAAGTCCCCCCACGCAGCTGCGGAAGCCTGGGTTCAGCCAAGGTGCAGACCTCCAGCCGAACAGGGACTCATAGCCAAAACGCATACCCAGGCCTACGGAGGTGAAAACCAGCTTAAATGAGTCGAAATGTGTCGGGGCTGAGAGGTACCTCTCTCTCATATATTCTGCCGGTGGTGTGCAAAACTGGGTCTTTGCATGGAGTGTCACCCTATACCCACTTTAGGGACGCATGCAAAAAAGTGCCCGATCGCCTGGAACTGTCAGGCGGATTCGGCTCCCTGGAATTTCCTCATTCTGGTTCTTTTTCACTTTTTGTCTCTTTTGCGACATCTAGTGGGCAGGCTGCATTACTGCAACCGGGGACACCTCAAAACGCTTGGAACTGGGGAGCGGGCTCAATTTACAAACGTTTTGCGGGTCCTGGAAGTCAAAATTGTGACTTCTGAAAACGACTAAGTATCAAGGACTCATCGCGCGAATCGCTCTGGAACTGAAATCGGATGCGCGCACTGACATGCTCCCCTCTCTGGAAGTCTGACACAAGTTGAAAAATTTTCTAAGTCCCCAAAAATTTTTTTTTTCAACTTTTTTTCAATTTTCCCCCTGTGGGATATATATTTTACCCACACTTTTGGAGCCCTCCTGGGATGCCCTCTAACATACTAGAACCTCATTTTGTGGAAGTTTTCACAAAATTGTGAAATTTTCCAAAAAGTCAGAAATTTTGCAAAAACGACTAAGTATCAAGGACTCATCGCGCGAATCGCTCTGGAACTGAAATCGGATGCGCGCACTGACATGCTCCCCTCTCTGGAAGTCTGACACATGTGTGAAAATTTTCTAAGTCCCCAAAAATTTTTTTTTTCAACTTTTTTTCAATTTTCCCCCTGTGGGATATATATTTTACCCACACTTTTGGAGCCCTCCTGGGATGCCCTCTAACATACTAGAACCTCATTTTGTGGAAGTTTTCACAAAATTGTGAAATTTTCCAAAAAGTCAGAAATTTTGCAAAAACGACTAAGTATCAAGGACTCATCGCGCGAATCGCTCTGGAACTGAAATCGGATGCGCGCACTGACATGCTCCCCTCTCTGGAAGTCTGACACATGTGTGAAAATTTTCTAAGTCCCCAAAAATTTTTTTTTTCAACTTTTTTTCAATTTTCCCCCTGTGGGATATATATTTTACCCACACTTTTGGAGCCCTCCTGGGATGCCCTCTAACATACTAGAACCTCATTTTGTGGAAGTTTTCACAAAATTGTGAAATTTTCAAAAAGTCAGAAATTTTGCCAAAAACGACTAAGTATCAAGGACTCATCGCGCGAATCGCTCTGGAACTGAAATCGGATGCGCGCACTGACACGCTCCCCTGTCTGGAAGTCTGACAAAAGTTGAAAAATTTTCTAAGTCCCCAAAAATTTTTTTTTTCAACTTTTTTTCAATTTTCCCCCTGTGGGATATATATTTTACCCACACTTTTGGAGCCCTCCTGGGATGCCCTCTAACATACTAGAACCTCATTTTGTGGAAGTTTTCACAAAATTGTGAAATTTTCAAAAAGTCAGAAATTTTGCCAAAAACGACTAAGTATCAAGGACTCATCGCGCGAATCGCTCTGGAACTGAAATCGGATGCGCGCACTGACACGCTCCCCTGTCTGGAAGTCTGACAAAAGTTGAAAAATTTTCTAAGTCCCCAAAAATTTTTTTTTTCAACTTTTTTTCAATTTTCCCCCTGTGGGATATATATTTTACCCACACTTTTGGAGCCCTCCTGGGATGCCCTCTAACATACTAGAACCTCATTTTGTGGAAGTTTTCACAAAATTGTGAAATTTTCCAAAAAGTCAGAAATTTTGCAAAAACGACTAAGTATCAAGGACTCATCGCGCGAATCGCTCTGGAACTGAAATCGGATGCGCGCACTGACATGCTCCCCTCTCTGGAAGTCTGACACATGTGTGAAAATTTTCTAAGTCCCCAAAAATTTTTTTTTTCAACTTTTTTTCAATTTTCCCCCTGTGGGATATATATTTTA
>NW_027365389.1:40000-45000 GCF_046119375.1 Phyllobates terribilis
GAGATACGTGCCCACGAGTCCTGGAAGCGCGACTCGGGTACAGGCGCCCTTGCGGGGGGGTACTGGATGTGGAACAGCACTGGGGTCGAAGCCACAAAAGCATCCGCCCTCATGGAGCCTCTCCTCGGCCTAAAAATCCAGATTTTAGCCTTGACGGCGCCCCCATGTGGAGAACCAGGGCCCGCGGGGGGGTCTGGCCAGGCTCACTTCAACCCAGGAACACCTCTCTGACTTGGGATAGGCGACCGGCAAAAGTCCCCCCACGCAGCTGCGGAAGCCTGGGTTCAGCCAAGGTGCAGACCTCCAGCCGAACAGGGACTCATAGCCAAAACGCATACCCAGGCCTACGGAGGTGAAAACCAGCTTAAATGAGTCGAAATGTGTCGGGGCTGAGAGGTACCTCTCTCTCATATATTCTGCCGGTGGTGTGCAAAACTGGGTCTTTGCATGGAGTGTCACCCTATACCCACTTTAGGGACGCATGCAAAAAAGTGCCCGATCGCCTGGAACTGTCAGGCGGATTCGGCTCCCTGGAATTTCCTCATTCTGGTTCTTTTTCACTTTTTGTCTCTTTTGCGACATCTAGTGGGCAGGCTGCATTACTGCAACCGGGGACACCTCAAAACGCTTGGAACTGGGGAGCGGGCTCAATTTACAAACGTTTTGCGGGTCCTGGAAGTCAAAATTGTGACTTCTGAAAACGACTAAGTATCAAGGACTCATCGCGCGAATCGCTCTGGAACTGAAATCGGATGCGCGCACTGACATGCTCCCCTCTCTGGAAGTCTGACACAAGTTGAAAAATTTTCTAAGTCCCCAAAAATTTTTTTTTTCAACTTTTTTTCAATTTTCCCCCTGTGGGATATATATTTTACCCACACTTTTGGAGCCCTCCTGGGATGCCCTCTAACATACTAGAACCTCATTTTGTGGAAGTTTTCACAAAATTGTGAAATTTTCCAAAAAGTCAGAAATTTTGCAAAAACGACTAAGTATCAAGGACTCATCGCGCGAATCGCTCTGGAACTGAAATCGGATGCGCGCACTGACATGCTCCCCTCTCTGGAAGTCTGACACATGTGTGAAAATTTTCTAAGTCCCCAAAAATTTTTTTTTTCAACTTTTTTTCAATTTTCCCCCTGTGGGATATATATTTTACCCACACTTTTGGAGCCCTCCTGGGATGCCCTCTAACATACTAGAACCTCATTTTGTGGAAGTTTTCACAAAATTGTGAAATTTTCCAAAAAGTCAGAAATTTTGCAAAAACGACTAAGTATCAAGGACTCATCGCGCGAATCGCTCTGGAACTGAAATCGGATGCGCGCACTGACATGCTCCCCTCTCTGGAAGTCTGACACATGTGTGAAAATTTTCTAAGTCCCCAAAAATTTTTTTTTTCAACTTTTTTTCAATTTTCCCCCTGTGGGATATATATTTTACCCACACTTTTGGAGCCCTCCTGGGATGCCCTCTAACATACTAGAACCTCATTTTGTGGAAGTTTTCACAAAATTGTGAAATTTTCAAAAAGTCAGAAATTTTGCCAAAAACGACTAAGTATCAAGGACTCATCGCGCGAATCGCTCTGGAACTGAAATCGGATGCGCGCACTGACACGCTCCCCTGTCTGGAAGTCTGACAAAAGTTGAAAAATTTTCTAAGTCCCCAAAAATTTTTTTTTTCAACTTTTTTTCAATTTTCCCCCTGTGGGATATATATTTTACCCACACTTTTGGAGCCCTCCTGGGATGCCCTCTAACATACTAGAACCTCATTTTGTGGAAGTTTTCACAAAATTGTGAAATTTTCAAAAAGTCAGAAATTTTGCCAAAAACGACTAAGTATCAAGGACTCATCGCGCGAATCGCTCTGGAACTGAAATCGGATGCGCGCACTGACACGCTCCCCTGTCTGGAAGTCTGACAAAAGTTGAAAAATTTTCTAAGTCCCCAAAAATTTTTTTTTTCAACTTTTTTTCAATTTTCCCCCTGTGGGATATATATTTTACCCACACTTTTGGAGCCCTCCTGGGATGCCCTCTAACATACTAGAACCTCATTTTGTGGAAGTTTTCACAAAATTGTGAAATTTTCCAAAAAGTCAGAAATTTTGCAAAAACGACTAAGTATCAAGGACTCATCGCGCGAATCGCTCTGGAACTGAAATCGGATGCGCGCACTGACATGCTCCCCTCTCTGGAAGTCTGACACATGTGTGAAAATTTTCTAAGTCCCCAAAAATTTTTTTTTTCAACTTTTTTTCAATTTTCCCCCTGTGGGATATATATTTTACCCACACTTTTGGAGCCCTCCTGGGATGCCCTCTAACATACTAGAACCTCATTTTGTGGAAGTTTTCACAAAATTGTGAAATTTTCCAAAAAGTCAGAAATTTTGCAAAAACGACTAAGTATCAAGGACTCATCGCGCGAATCGCTCTGGAACTGAAATCGGATGCGCGCACTGACATGCTCCCCTCTCTGGAAGTCTGACACATGTGTGAAAATTTTCTAAGTCCCCAAAAATTTTTTTTTTCAACTTTTTTTCAATTTTCCCCCTGTGGGATATATATTTTACCCACACTTTTGGAGCCCTCCTGGGATGCCCTCTAACATACTAGAACCTCATTTTGTGGAAGTTTTCACAAAATTGTGAAATTTTCAAAAAGTCAGAAATTTTGCCAAAAACGACTAAGTATCAAGGACTCATCGCGCGAATCGCTCTGGAACTGAAATCGGATGCGCGCACTGACACGCTCCCCTGTCTGGAAGTCTGACAAAAGTTGAAAAATTTTCTAAGTCCCCAAAAATTTTTTTTTTCAACTTTTTTTCAATTTTCCCCCTGTGGGATATATATTTTACCCACACTTTTGGAGCCCTCCTGGGATGCCCTCTAACATACTAGAACCTCATTTTGTGGAAGTTTTCACAAAATTGTGAAATTTTCCAAAAAGTCAGAAATTTTGCAAAAACGACTAAGTATCAAGGACTCATCGCGCGAATCGCTCTGGAACTGAAATCGGATGCGCGCACTGACATGCTCCCCTCTCTGGAAGTCTGACACATGTGTGAAAATTTTCTAAGTCCCCAAAAATTTTTTTTTTCAACTTTTTTTCAATTTTCCCCCTGTGGGATATATATTTTACCCACACTTTTGGAGCCCTCCTGGGATGCCCTCTAACATACTAGAACCTCATTTTGTGGAAGTTTTCACAAAATTGTGAAATTTTCAAAAAGTCAGAAATTTTGCCAAAAACGACTAAGTATCAAGGACTCATCGCGCGAATCGCTCTGGAACTGAAATCGGATGCGCGCACTGACACGCTCCCCTGTCTGGAAGTCTGACAAAAGTTGAAAAATTTTCTAAGTCCCCAAAAATTTTTTTTTTCAACTTTTTTTCAATTTTCCCCCTGTGGGATATATATTTTACCCACACTTTTGGAGCCCTCCTGGGATGCCCTCTAACATACTAGAACCTCATTTTGTGGAAGTTTTCACAAAATTGTGAAATTTTCCAAAAAGTCAGAAATTTTGCAAAAACGACTAAGTATCAAGGACTCATCGCGCGAATCGCTCTGGAACTGAAATCGGATGCGCGCACTGACATGCTCCCCTGTCTGGAAGTCTGACAAAAGTTGAAAAATTTTCTAAGTCCCCAAAAATTTTTTTTTTCAACTTTTTTTCAATTTTCCCCCTGTGGGATATATATTTTACCCACACTTTTGGAGCCCTCCTGGGATGCCCTCTAACATACTAGAACCTCATTTTGTGGAAGTTTTCACAAAATTGTGAAATTTTCCAAAAAGTCAGAAATTTTGCAAAAACGACTAAGTATCAAGGACTCATCGCGCGAATCGCTCTGGAACTGAAATCGGATGCGCGCACTGACATGCTCCCCTCTCTGGAAGTCTGACACATGTGTGAAAATTTTCTAAGTCCCCAAAAATTTTTTTTTTCAACTTTTTTTCAATTTTCCCCCTGTGGGATATATATTTTACCCACACTTTTGGAGCCCTCCTGGGATGCCCTCTAACATACTAGAACCTCATTTTGTGGAAGTTTTCACAAAATTGTGAAATTTTCAAAAAGTCAGAAATTTTGCCAAAAACGACTAAGTATCAAGGACTCATCGCGCGAATCGCTCTGGAACTGAAATCGGATGCGCGCACTGACACGCTCCCCTGTCTGGAAGTCTGACAAAAGTTGAAAAATTTTCTAAGTCCCCAAAAATTTTTTTTTTCAACTTTTTTTCAATTTTCCCCCTGTGGGATATATATTTTACCCACACTTTTGGAGCCCTCCTGGGATGCCCTCTAACATACTAGAACCTCATTTTGTGGAAGTTTTCACAAAATTGTGAAATTTTCCAAAAAGTCAGAAATTTTGCAAAAACGACTAAGTATCAAGGACTCATCGCGCGAATCGCTCTGGAACTGAAATCGGATGCGCGCACTGACATGCTCCCCTGTCTGGAAGTCTGACAAAAGTTGAAAAATTTTCTAAGTCCCCAAAAATTTTTTTTTTCAACTTTTTTTCAATTTTCCCCCTGTGGGATATATATTTTACCCACACTTTTGGAGCCCTCCTGGGATGCCCTCTAACATACTAGAACCTCATTTTGTGGAAGTTTTCACAAAATTGTGAAATTTTCCAAAAAGTCAGAAATTTTGCAAAAACGACTAAGTATCAAGGACTCATCGCGCGAATCGCTCTGGAACTGAAATCGGATGCGCGCACTGACATGCTCCCCTCTCTGGAAGTCTGACACATGTGTGAAAATTTTCTAAGTCCCCAAAAATTTTTTTTTTCAACTTTTTTTCAATTTTCCCCCTGTGGGATATATATTTTACCCACACTTTTGGAGCCCTCCTGGGATGCCCTCTAACATACTAGAACCTCATTTTGTGGAAGTTTTCACAAAATTGTGAAATTTTCAAAAAGTCAGAAATTTTGCCAAAAACGACTAAGTATCAAGGACTCATCGCGCGAATCGCTCTGG
>NW_027365389.1:55000-57500 GCF_046119375.1 Phyllobates terribilis
ACTGGGTCTTTGCATGGAGTGTCACCCTATACCCACTTTAGGGACGCATGCAAAAAAGTGCCCGATCGCCTGGAACTGTCAGGCGGATTCGGCTCCCTGGAATTTCCTCATTCTGGTTCTTTTTCACTTTTTGTCTCTTTTGCGACATCTAGTGGGCAGGCTGCATTACTGCAACCGGGGACACCTCAAAACGCTTGGAACTGGGGAGCGGGCTCAATTTACAAACGTTTTGCGGGTCCTGGAAGTCAAAATTGTGACTTCTGAAAACGACTAAGTATCAAGGACTCATCGCGCGAATCGCTCTGGAACTGAAATCGGATGCGCGCACTGACATGCTCCCCTCTCTGGAAGTCTGACACAAGTTGAAAAATTTTCTAAGTCCCCAAAAATTTTTTTTTTCAACTTTTTTTCAATTTTCCCCCTGTGGGATATATATTTTACCCACACTTTTGGAGCCCTCCTGGGATGCCCTCTAACATACTAGAACCTCATTTTGTGGAAGTTTTCACAAAATTGTGAAATTTTCCAAAAAGTCAGAAATTTTGCAAAAACGACTAAGTATCAAGGACTCATCGCGCGAATCGCTCTGGAACTGAAATCGGATGCGCGCACTGACATGCTCCCCTCTCTGGAAGTCTGACACATGTGTGAAAATTTTCTAAGTCCCCAAAAATTTTTTTTTTCAACTTTTTTTCAATTTTCCCCCTGTGGGATATATATTTTACCCACACTTTTGGAGCCCTCCTGGGATGCCCTCTAACATACTAGAACCTCATTTTGTGGAAGTTTTCACAAAATTGTGAAATTTTCCAAAAAGTCAGAAATTTTGCAAAAACGACTAAGTATCAAGGACTCATCGCGCGAATCGCTCTGGAACTGAAATCGGATGCGCGCACTGACATGCTCCCCTCTCTGGAAGTCTGACACATGTGTGAAAATTTTCTAAGTCCCCAAAAATTTTTTTTTTCAACTTTTTTTCAATTTTCCCCCTGTGGGATATATATTTTACCCACACTTTTGGAGCCCTCCTGGGATGCCCTCTAACATACTAGAACCTCATTTTGTGGAAGTTTTCACAAAATTGTGAAATTTTCAAAAAGTCAGAAATTTTGCCAAAAACGACTAAGTATCAAGGACTCATCGCGCGAATCGCTCTGGAACTGAAATCGGATGCGCGCACTGACACGCTCCCCTGTCTGGAAGTCTGACAAAAGTTGAAAAATTTTCTAAGTCCCCAAAAATTTTTTTTTTCAACTTTTTTTCAATTTTCCCCCTGTGGGATATATATTTTACCCACACTTTTGGAGCCCTCCTGGGATGCCCTCTAACATACTAGAACCTCATTTTGTGGAAGTTTTCACAAAATTGTGAAATTTTCAAAAAGTCAGAAATTTTGCCAAAAACGACTAAGTATCAAGGACTCATCGCGCGAATCGCTCTGGAACTGAAATCGGATGCGCGCACTGACACGCTCCCCTGTCTGGAAGTCTGACAAAAGTTGAAAAATTTTCTAAGTCCCCAAAAATTTTTTTTTTCAACTTTTTTTCAATTTTCCCCCTGTGGGATATATATTTTACCCACACTTTTGGAGCCCTCCTGGGATGCCCTCTAACATACTAGAACCTCATTTTGTGGAAGTTTTCACAAAATTGTGAAATTTTCCAAAAAGTCAGAAATTTTGCAAAAACGACTAAGTATCAAGGACTCATCGCGCGAATCGCTCTGGAACTGAAATCGGATGCGCGCACTGACATGCTCCCCTGTCTGGAAGTCTGACAAAAGTTGAAAAATTTTCTAAGTCCCCAAAAATTTTTTTTTTCAACTTTTTTTCAATTTTCCCCCTGTGGGATATATATTTTACCCACACTTTTGGAGCCCTCCTGGGATGCCCTCTAACATACTAGAACCTCATTTTGTGGAAGTTTTCACAAAATTGTGAAATTTTCCAAAAAGTCAGAAATTTTGCAAAAACGACTAAGTATCAAGGACTCATCGCGCGAATCGCTCTGGAACTGAAATCGGATGCGCGCACTGACATGCTCCCCTCTCTGGAAGTCTGACACATGTGTGAAAATTTTCTAAGTCCCCAAAAATTTTTTTTTTCAACTTTTTTTCAATTTTCCCCCTGTGGGATATATATTTTACCCACACTTTTGGAGCCCTCCTGGGATGCCCTCTAACATACTAGAACCTCATTTTGTGGAAGTTTTCACAAAATTGTGAAATTTTCAAAAAGTCAGAAATTTTGCCAAAAACGACTAAGTATCAAGGACTCATCGCGCGAATCGCTCTGGAACTGAAATCGGATGCGCGCACTGACACGCTCCCCTGTCTGGAAGTCTGACAAAAGTTGAAAAATTTTCTAAGTCCCCAAAAATTTTTTTTTTCAACTTTTTTTCAATTTTCCCCCTGTGGGATATATATTTTACCCACACTTTTGGAGCCCTCCTGGGATGCCCTCTAACATACTAGAACCTCATTTTGTGGAAGTTTTCACAAA